>NC_088329.1:33107500-33220000 GCF_036884655.1 Musa acuminata AAA Group | reverse complement strand
GAGCGATACGATATGCGATTCTATGACAAAACTGATGATTTTACCTCATAATTAAACAGCTTATGCTTTCTTTTGTGGTAATTAACTGTCACATGTTTGTTGAAAGTATTCAATGTTCATTATCTTTATATTTCTGTTTCTTGTCAAATTTGCTGTGATTTCTGGGAAAGAAAATTTGCTTTTTTTTGTGGTCTTGAAATTCCACGGGATCAAGTCAATGACTGAATTGGTTGATCATATGGATGAATCTTCATTCAAGCTTAAAGCCTTGGAATTTTGGTTCTAATTGGCTATTTGGAATGTGTGTGGATTCTTGAGTTTTGAAGATTTGACGATTTAGGCTATTTGAGTGAGGTGATTAGGGCAAATTTTGTTTTGTGCCTCTGTTTTGTAAATCCTGATAACGTTCGGCATTTGAGTGATACAATATGTGATTCTATGTTAAAACTGATGATTTTACTTTGTAATCAAACAATTTATGTTTTATTTAGTGAAGTTGGATAATTAATTGCCGCATGTGTGTTGAAAGTATTCAATATTTGAGTACTAGTGCTTAACGATTCTGCTGTATTATGATTTTTTTACCTTCGGGTCATTATCTTTTTGTTTCTGTTTTTTGCATATTTGCCATGATTCTTGGAAAAGAGAATTATGCTATTGATTGTGGCATGGGATCAGAGCATTGGCCGAATTGGTTGATCCTATAAATGGTTCTAGTTGGATATTTGGGATGTGTGCAGAATTTTGAGGACTTCTTGATTCAGGCTTTTCATTAATACTTTGGCATGGTCCTTGAGAAAGCCTAGACAGCATATGGCCATAAGGCATCTAAATAAAGTTGATCAGACATTGTTTGTTTCTTTATCCCTTTTGTTCTGGCATTTGGCTCTTGCCATTTCAAAAATATAACCTTTAGAGTTCTATCTTATTTTTGAAGCTGAAAAGATACTTCAAAGAACTTTTTGATTCCTCTAAACTAATCCATGGATCCATGTTCTGGGAATAGTTCTTGATATCTAATGTATTACTGTGGAGCTGCATACATACTTCTGATATTTGCTAGCATATTTAGGCCAGGCCAGCTCCATATTTTAGCTGAGTTCTAGCTAAAGCTATAACTGTAATATCTGATTTCACATTGGACATTGACCAAGCTTTTATTAGTATATGAGTTAAACCCATCCCCAACTTATGAATACTCCTTTTTGGGAGAGCATTATCTGGTTTCAAGCTTGGGTCATGAGAAATAGAGTATTAGATTAACAATCATTCAAAGTGTGTTGGTCATGTGATCTACTGGACATCCGATGGTTCATGTAGTCTTACATCGTGTGTCAGCAACTGAATTTGGTTTATGTTTCTGATTAACTTCATTGGTGTTATGTTATATGCAGAAAATGTTCTTGTCCGATCTGCAGGTGACTGCTATCTTGAATTTTTTCCCACAAAACATATGTTAATTATTTTGGCATACATATTTATAAAGCTACAGTATATAGTTACATATCATGATTATAAATTACAAACAAGCAACTAGCATTTCTAACCTATTCAACAAGGAAGAGAAATTATTTATGTAATGTTTGTTCTTTTTGTGTTTCATATATATACATAATTGTCTATTTGGTTAATTTTTTTGTTTGAAATAATGATTAGATGAACACAAACGAACCTATCTGATCAATCCAAGCATCAAACTCTAGTGCTCATGCATCATATGTGCATATTTAATGAACTTCATAAGCTTCTTGTGGATTATCTATATATCAGGTAGTATAGTTGGATTATGTAAAAAATCAGACATCGTTTTATTATTTCTAGGAAAGCTGGTTTCCTCCTATTAAGAATGGTTATTACTTTATATCTGGGAATATCAGGCTTACTAGTACCTTTGTTTCAACAAATTAGATATCCTCTCCTAACATGTTTCTAAATGGTAAGGAATCTGTCTTCGAGTCAACTTACTTTTATTGGTTCAAATACTTTATTTAATTTGAAGTTAGTATGGTGTAGGGTCCTTTGCTGCACCTTGTCATGATTATAAGCACATAATTTTCAAATGTTGGTTCCTATTAAGTAAATACTATTTTGAGGTTATAGAAATAAAGACAATTCATAATCCAGAAAATAGAGATAAATATGATTGCAGTTCTATTATGTTTCCAGTCAGGGTAGTATCATTCATGATTCTGTGATTTTTTTTTATTAGCATGTATGTATACACATATATTTACTATCTGTTTCGGTAATCTCATGATTACAGTAAGCAAATAGCAAGCTTATTGTCACCTACAAATAACAATAGTTCCTTGCATCCACGGTAAACTTGTGTCTCATTAGTAGCTTATTTTTGCAGTGTCAAAATGGGCACACACTGTGTTCAACTTGTAAAACAAGGGTGCACAACCGATGCCCCACTTGTCGACAAGAGCTTGGAGACATCAGGTGCTTAGCACTGGAGAAGGTTGCCGAATCACTTGAGCTTCCTTGCAAATATGGCTCGCTAGGCTGCCCCGAAATCTTTCCATACTACAGCAAACTGAAGCATGAATCTCAGTGCAGCTATCGACCATACAGTTGCCCATATGCCGGATCAGAATGCTTGGTCGTGGGGGACATTCCTTTCTTGGTCACTCATTTAAGAGATGACCACAAGGTAGACATGCACACAGGCTGCACATTTAATCATCGATATGTCAAATCCAATCCAAGGGAGGTTGAAAATGCCACATGGATGCTGACTGTAAGCACACTTTCCACTTACTCCACATATCATTTAAATCATGTTATTCAACAAAGAAGGCATTTTATACGTGGGATTTTATTATAGTTGTTATTCAGTCCATGCTGTGGGTTGTATATTCATCAGCAGATTGGTTAAAGGGCTCTACCGTAACATGATCTATTTTGGTATGTATCATTCTATTTTTTTCACAGAATTTTCTATTTTCAGGTCTTCAACTGTTTTGGGCACTACTTCTGTTTGCACTTTGAGGCCTTCCAGCTAGGGATGGCCCCTGTGTACATGGCGTTCTTGCGGTTCATGGGCGATGAGAACGAAGCCAGGAGTTTCAGCTACAGCCTCGAGGTCGGGGCCAATGGAAGGAAGCTAACATGGGAAGGCACTCCTCGGAGCATCCGTGATGGTCACCGCAAGGTCCGGGACAGCCATGACGGGCTCATCATACAGAGGAACATGGCACTTTTCTTCTCCGGTGGTGACAGGAAAGAGCTGAAGCTGAGGGTCACTGGCCGGATATGGAAGGAGCAACAGGGCAACGAAACCGGAGTGTGCATGCCAAATCTTTGTAGCTGAAAGAAAAGCAAGCATGCCTAAATGTGCAGGCTTTGCAGATGCAGCTTGACGATGCTTTGCCCATATTATGTACTTGGAGTTAACAGAACTTTTCTGTGATAGTATGTTTCGAATATGATTTGCAAAGATGTTGTTTAAGGTGTGAATTACGTTCGCTTGCGTGGGTGCTTGAGCAGCCATGAATTGAGCAAATCAGTCTTGGATTTCTCTGCCTTTTGGCACATATCTGGACAACAATGTAGTCACCCATAATTTCTCACTTAATATAATTTAATTATTATAAATAATATATTATTTTATTTAAATTATTATTATTATTTGAATACTATGATTAAGGAAATGATTAAAATTAATTTTTTAATCATGTGAATAGGCTAGTAATTTTACTAATAAATTAAATTATTAATTGATTTATATTAATAAGTGATGTAATTTTTAGGAAGTAAATAGTTTATATTTTCTCTTAAGCAATAAATAAGTGATGTGATGTGAATCATAAGAAATAGTGATGTCTTAGGAAGTAAATAGTGATGTGAATCAAAAGAAATAAATGTTATATTTTTTATCTTAGCAAAATAAAAATAAAAAATAAATTATTATTTATCCTTTAGGGAGATGAGATTCTTCTCCTTAATTCCTTAATTCCTAAAGACTTTTGGAGGGATAAGATTTCCCGAGGAGAGATAATAAAAAAAAGGAGAATTTTTTATTCTTTTCTAATCAACTTTTGTTTATGTTCCGAAATCTTTAATATTAAGATTATTATAATTTTATGATATATAATAATATTTTAATTTTAAAATTTTATGATTAATAAATAATAATAATTGATTTATGATGTTTGAATGATTGTTTGACTTATAACGATTTCTTAAATTTAAGTAATTTTAAGATTGATTTAATTATTAAGATTTTTATTTTTGAATTAACATAATAGTTTTAATTTATTTAATTATATATATCTATGTTTCAAAATTATGTATGGATTTATATGATTTATTTGGTTTTAAATTTAAGATCATGAATTTAAATTCTTTAATTCATTGACTTGAGTTACTATTTAATAATTAAAAATATTAAAATCTATTTTGATAAGAAGAGTCTAAGTAGGGTATGACCTAAGTCAGGTTGATCTATCAAATTAGGTCAACCCAACCCACGTGGTTATATACGATCCAATCTATGTAGCAAGGCATGATCCAATCCATGTGGCCAAGCATAACCCAATCCATATGGTCATATACAACCAAGCCCATGTGGCCAAGTAGAAGCCAGCTCATGTGATAAGATATGACCTAACCCATGTAGCCAGATATATCTAGCCCATGTGGTCAAGTATGACATGTCAGACATAACCCCAACTCATATGTTTAGATACAACCCAACTCGTGAGCCAAGTATGACCTAGTTCAATGGTAAGACTCGGCCCAACTTGTGAGTGAGGCTCAGCTTAGTTCATGAAGTTAGGCCTACCCAACTATGCAATTAGCATTAGATATATTGTCACTCTTTTATCTAGCCCATTGTACCTCAACCTAATCTATTACTTAGGACAGGCATGTGCAAGGCACATGACCTGTCCAAGAGTTAGGTAAGTTAGTTCAGTTTAAACAAGCACTATATGACATAGTTCAATTTCCTCTCTTTTTCTTGGTTCAAGCTTATTAATTGACCGGATCAGATAAGTTTGATTGGTTCAAACCGATTTAAGGTGATTTCATATCAACTTGACTAGTTCAAATATATTTAATCTAATCAAAATTAATTTAATCTAAATTAGACTAGTCTTGGGTGATTTTAGATCAGTTCTATAGGGATTTGAGGTAGATTTTGTCATGTCATAATTGAATTAAATTTGGTTCAAGTCAATTGGGTTATTCCAATTAGGGTTTTGGTTGATTACGGGCTATTGAAAGATTAATATCTCATGTCTTTATGATTTGATGAACTTAAAAATTTTATTTGAATGTAAAAAATTATTATTATTTTTTTAAGTTTATGATTTTGACATGATTATTACCATGCTAGTGGTCTACGTTGAAAGTGTTGATAGTTATAGGTACCCTACAAGCCAATCACGTGAGTGATGACACATGTGACATGATATGCATGTTAAATCTCGAATTTGGATGATGAAACCAATTGATAGTGTTTATCAAATGTGTATTTAAGTGACATATGACTAGCTTCAATCAAAAAAGGCAAATCAATTAAAGTAGGAGGAATCAAACGTTGGGTCGGAGCAAACATGTTAGAAGATTGGACGTCGAGTTGGAGGATCAGTTGACGAGTCGGTAGAAGGCTTCGGTTCGTGAATTCGGGCATCAGGCCAAGAAGATCGGACATTGCGCCAAGGATATCAGATGTTGCGAGAAGACAATATGCTAATTGAGCAATACACTAAAGGAGAGGACGATACACTGAAGGATCGGACGAAGCACCGGAAGAACCAATGACATACCAGACAACATAGGATTCGCTTATAATCGATTATGTAGATTAAGTTAGTTTAGAGTCTAATTGAGTCGATTTAGAATGTAATTAGACCAACTCAATTAGGGGCCAAATGGGCCCAAGTTTGGGATGTGTTGAGCTAAGTGGAAGGCCCAAACAATGACCCAACAGGTGAAATTGTCATGGCACAGTCTCTGAGACTATGTTAGGTGGTGGTACCACCTAGTGGTAGGGTGTCAAGTGGTGGTACCACCAGACTGGGTGATAGTACCGCTTAGTGTCAGTGCTGTAGGTAATGGTACCACCAAGACCCGGGAAATCCGGGATGAGACTCTTTTAGGCTCCAAGTTTGAATCCACTTGAGGCATATAGATACCCCTCTCATCCCTGGTTAACATATACACAATTGAGAGCAAAAAAGTAGAAAAACTATGTTGTAATATTGTGAGAACTCTTCTCAAGCTATAAGTGTAAGTGTGGTTTAAGAAAGGAGTCAGTGGGGGTATCAAAGTTCTCTCCTGAACCTATCAAAAGGAGAATCAAGTTGTAAGAGTAGTTGATCTTCGCTCATTGAAGGAATATCGTTAGTGGATGTCGGTGGTCTCAACAGAAGAGAAATCAGTGGAGTGGATGTAGGTCATGATGACCGAACCACTATAAAATCTAGTTTGCATTTATGCTTTATTATTTACATTTATTGCAAACTGCCTTACTTGCTTAACTTCCACATTACACTCTTTCGTTCACTTTTAAGTTAAACTCACTTTGTCGAAATCAATTTTTATCCTACGAAGAATTTTTCAAAATTGACGTATGTATTTTTATCCGTTGCACTAATTTACCCCTCTTAGTGCCGACTCGTTCCTAACAGTTGGTATCAGAGCCATGTTATTTCTCATTTAGTTTAACACCCAAGAGAAATGACTCTTTTTGGATTTCAAGAGGGTATTTCTATCGTTCGTTCTCCCATATTCAATGGGACGAACTACACTTGTTGAAAAACTCGAATGAGAGTTTTCTTACTTTTAATGGATTTAAATTTATGAAATATTATTGAAAGTAATTTTCAAAAGTCTTCTACTCTAATGAATGAATGAAATGATTTGGAGAAGAAAACTTTTTCTTTGAATGCTAGAACTATGAACGCTCTATTTTGTGCTTTGAGCAAAAATGAGTTTAATCATGTTTCTATTTGTGAAACGACTTTCGATATTTGGCATATACTTGAAATCACACACGAAGATACTAGTAAAGTTAAAGATTCGAAAATCAATGTTTGATACATGATTTTGAATTATTTCGGATGGAACCAAGTAAGACCATTGGAGACATGTACACCTGGTTTACTGATGTCGTCAATGGTCTAAATGTGCTTGGTAAAAGTTTTTCTAACTTTGAACTCATTAACAAAATATTGAGATCTCTTCCAAAGAGTTGCATACATTTGTCATCAATTTACTACATTTTGGTATTATTTCTCTCCCTTTATCATCAATAAAAAGGAAAACGATTCAACAATGCAAGTGTGGTAAAAATTCATACCACATTTCAATTTGTATTTGATGATACCAATCATATTTCAAGCATGTATCATTCAAAAGTTCTTACATTAACTTTGCATGAAGAAGGAAAGTAAGGAGGAAATCTATTAAGAACCAACTTTGTGAAATGATTTGAATCAAGTCAAAAACGATAAAAGAGTTTCATTAAATCATGCTTTAATTTTCATAAGGATCAAAATATTTATGTAAAATTAACTCCTCACTCTTGCAGGTGTTCATCTCATAAAAAAAATAAAAATTCTTCCTTTATTAAGAAAAAATTCATGTGAAAGAATCATCATATGAAGGATAAGAGAAACTCCATGAATAAACTTTCATAATGAGAGGAGCATCACATCAAATCCATTTCTTATTAAAAATTCACAAGAGATAAATCCGTGAGAGATGCATTTACCAATGAAATCCATGAAGTAATTGAATGTATAAAAAATTATTAAGTGATGGAGCAAGGGTATGAAGTAAACTTGATACCAAGGAAGATAAAAATGAAATAAGTTTATGAAAGCTCTATTTATGAAATACAAAAAGATAGTCTGGAAAAGATATACATTAAATTCATGCATTTGGATAAATTAACATTCCTAACTCTCATCTAATAAAATCATATTATTCTTCACTTAAAGGTTTTATAAAGATATCGGCTAATTGATATTTCATATCAATAAACTCTAAGATTACATTATGATTATTAACATGATCTCGTATAAAATGATGCCTAATATCAATATGTTTAGTTCTAGAGTGTTGAATGAGATTTTTTATTAAAATATTACACTTGTGTTATCACATTTTATGAGAATGTCTTTAAGATGAATCTTATAATAATCTAAAGTGTTTTTCATCCACACAACTTGTGCACAACATGCACTAGCTGCATTGTACTCAGCTTTGATTGTAGATAGTGCAACCGAGTTTTGTTTCTTGGAAGACCAAGAAATAAGTGCGTGTCCTAAAAATTGACATATTCCAGATATGCTTTATCTATCTAATCTACATCTAGCAAAATCCACATCAGCATATGCAATTAGTTCAAAGTTCTTAGATTTTGGATACCATAATCCTAGATTAGTGGTACCTTTAAGATATCTAAGAATTCTCTTAACTATTTGAAGATGAGATATCTTAGGATTAGATTAAAACCTAGCACAAAGACGTACATTAAACATGATATCCGGTCTAGTTGCGGTGAGGTATAGTAAACTTTCTAGCATACCCCTATAAGCTTTTTGATCAAAGCTTTCTCCACTTTCATCAATGTCTAACTTAGTGGAGGTACTCATGGGAGTATTGATAGTCTTTGAGCTATCTATATTAAACATTTTTAGTAAATCTAAAGCATATTTTATTTGACTAAGAAAAATATCACTACTTAGTTGTTTGATTTGTAAGCCTAAAAAGAAAGTTAATTCCTCCATCAAACTCATTTCAAATTCAAGACTCATACTTTTAGCAAATTATTTATAAAGAAATTCATTTGTGGAACCGAAAATAATATCATCAACATAAATTTGAACAATAAAAAAATTATTTTTAAAATTTTTTATAAACAATGTAGTATCGACCTTACCTTTAGAGAAATTATTATGAATTAAAAATGAGCTAAGTCTATCATACCAAGCCCTTGGGGCTTGTTTCAATCCATAGAGAGCTATAGTCAATTTAAACACATGATTAGGGAAATCATCATTCTCAACTCCGGGAGGTTGTTCAACATAAACTTCTTAAAAAATAAAACCATTAAGAAAAGTACTTTTAACATCCATTTGAAATAATTTAAAATTATTACTATTAGCATAGGCAATGAGCATCCTTATGGCTTCTAATCGAGCCATAAGAGTGAAGGTTTCTTCGTAATCGATATATTCTTCTTGGTTGAAACCTTTGGCCACTAATCTAGCCTTGTTTCTAACCACGATACCAGATTCATCTTGCTTGTTTCTGAAGACCCATTTAGTACCAATAACTAAATGGTCATTTGGGCTTGGAACAAGCTTCCATACTTCATTTCTCTCAAATTGATTCAATTCTTCTTGCATTGCGATGACCCATGAATCATCTTTCATGGCCTCATCAATGTATTTAGGTTCAATTTGGGAGAGAAAAGCGACGTTGGCACAAAAAATTTTAAGAGAAGAACGAGTTTGAACCTCTTTCGATGTGTGTCTTATAATTAGCTCCTTAGGATGAGATTCTATATACTTCCTTTCCTTCGGTAAAGAAGGTTCAAAAGAAGATGCATCCAAGTTGCTAAATGGAGAAGGGGAATAATTTAAATTCAAAGTATCAAAATTAAGATTATTATCAAAATCATTTTTCTTAACTTCAGAAATTTCATTAAAAACAATATGAATAGATTCTTCTATAATCAAAGTTCTTTTGTTAAAGATACGAAATTCTTTAGAAACAAAAGAATAACCAAGAAAAATTTCTTCATCGGATTTTGCATTAATTTACCTAAGGCATCTTTTTCATTCAAAATAAAACATTTACATCTGAAAACTTTAAAGTATGAAACGTTAGGTTTTTTGTTGTTCTACAACTCATAAGGAGTCTTGAAAAGTAGTGGTCTTACTAGAACCCTATTCATAACATATCATGTCGTATTTACAGCTTCGACCTAAAAATATTTGGGTAGGCTTTGTTTGTTTAATATGGTTCTTGCTATTTCTTATAAGTTTCTATTCTTTCTTTCTACTATTCCATTTTTTTAATGATTTCTTGGAGTAGAGAAGTTGTGGTTGTATTAATTAGATTCACGAAATTCTTGAAAATCACAGTTTTGAAATTCACCACCGTGATCACTTCGAATTGACGAAATCATAAAACCCTTTTCATTTTGAACAAGTTTACAAAACTTAAATAAATACCTAAAGCATTCACTTTTGTGTACAAAAAAATAAGTCCATATGTATCTACTATAATCATCCACGATGACAAATGCGTATTTGCTACCTCCTAGGCTTGATGTAGTAATTGGTCCGAACAAGTCCATATGGATCAATTGCAAAGGTCTAGAGGTGCTTATTTGGTTCTTAGGTTTGAAGCTACCTTTTATTTGTTTTCCTAATTGACATGCATCACACACATTATTTTTGACGAACTTGATATGAGAAATTCCTCTTACAAGTTCTTTAGATGAAATTTGAGAGATTAGTTTCATGCTAGCCTCATCATTTAAAACCAAGCATCAATCTCGATAGTGTATACATTATTTTGTTTTAGGGCAATCATAGATGTATTTTTGTGTGGTTTTTCAATAATACAAGCATTAGATTCAAATCTAATGATATATCTTTTATCACATAATTGACTAATACTCAGAAGGTTATGCTTTAAACCATCAACTAACAATATATCTTCAATAAGAAGGTTGGATTTGTTACCTATGGTTCATTTGCTAATGATTTTACCCTTGTTGTTGTCTTCAAAGGTGACATATCCTTCGTCTAGGCTAGTGAGCTTAGAGAAATGAGATAGATCTCTGGTCATATGCCTTGAGCATCCACTATCAAGGTACCATCTCTTGCTTCTAGCTTGTGATGGTATATTTTTCTAAAAAAGAGATGATTTTTAGGTACCCATTTGACCTTAGGTGCCTCAAAAATTGATCTACATAGCTTATCATATTGCATTGAGTCATTTGAGATTTTTTTAGGAATCCAAATCAATTTCTGTAGACTACATTTCTTGAATGGATAATAATAAGCTACATGTCCAAATTTGTAATAAAAGTTACATTTGTTTTGGGATGAAAAATGCAAAGTAGGGCCTTTAACAAAGGTGGTTGGATTTTGGTGAGAGCTACTCACAAATCCAATTCCACTTTTTCTATAAATATGACCCTTGTTGGCAAGGATCATTTTCAAGGATTTGCTACCAACCTCAAACTTTTCTAAGGTTTTCTGAAGTAGCAAGTTTTCCTTTTGAAGTACTTCTAGTTCATCACATTTCATACATAAAGCTAAACTATTATTGTGCTCAACTTTTAATCTATTATAATCAGTAACAAGAGAATCATGGTTATTTTTTAATAATTTATAATTTTTACTAATTGATTTTATTCATCAAATAAATCATGAAAAGCATTTAATAGTTCATCAAATGATAAATTTTCATCAAATGAACTTGTTACCTCATCTCCAATGGCCATTAGTGTATAGTGAGTAACTTGCTCGGTGTTGGTTGACTCCTCTTCTTCGGATGCACTTAAGTCGTCCCATGTTGTTTTGAGAGTCTTCTTCTTTAGTTGTCTTTTCTTGGTTAGGGGACATTCGCACTTGTAATATCCTGACTTCTTGCATTCGTAGCATATTACTTGATCTTTCTTGGGTTCAAATTTATTTTTAGTATTATTTTTAAATTTATTCCTTTTTATAATTTTTTTGAATTTTCTTGTTAAGAGTGCCAAATCTTCATCAAGGTCCTCATCACTTGAGTTTTCTTTCAAGTGGTCTTCTTGTGTTCTCAGTACCATATCCTTCCTGTTCTTTGGAAGGGTGTCCTCAAGCTTTTCATGAGTTTTACATGTCATTTTATAGGTCATTAGTGACCCAATTAGTTCTTCTAGAGGAAAATTATTTAGATCTTTGGCCTTTTGAATGACCGTTATTTTAGGGTCCCAACTCTTTAGAAGGGATCTTAAAATTTTAATAATAAGTTCAAAATCCGAGAAACTTTTACCAAGTCCTTTTAGACCATTGACGACATCCGTAAATCAGGTGTACATGTCTCCAATGGTCTCACTCGGTTTCATTCGAAATAACTCATAAGTGTGCACTAAAAGATTAATTTTTGACTCATTCACTCTACTAGTGCCTTCATGAGTCACTTCGAGTGTGTGCCAAATATCAAAAGCCGATTTATAAATAGACACACGATTAAACTCATTTTTATCTAAGGCACAAAACAAGGCATTCATAACTTTTGCGTTTAAAGTGAAAGTCTTCTTCTCTAACTCATTCCAATCGTTCATTGGAAGAGAAGACTTTTAAAAGCCATTTTCTATAATATTCTATAATTCAAAATCCATTGAAATTAGTAAGATCCTCATTTTAGTCTTCCAATATGTGTAATCTGTCCCATTAAACATGGACGAACGTGTAATTGAATGACCCTCTAGGTTGCCAATAAATGCCATCTCTTTTGGGTTTAAAACCAAATGAGAGTGAACCTTGCTCTGATACCAATTGTTAGGATCAAGAGCGACACTAAGAGGAGGGGTGAATTAGTACAGCGAAAAACTTTTCCAATTTTAGAAAAATGTTCGTGTCAATTAAAACTGATTTTGACAAAAATGGTTTCGATTCAATCCGTTTCGGAGAGAGTATGAACTTGAAAGCTTTCGTAAAAGTGCAAAAGAGGATTAAGGAGATTTGTAGTAATGTAAATTGCATAAATGAAAAGCAAACTAGAATTTAGAGTGGTTCGATCAATATGACCTACATCCACTTTTGGAATCCTCCGACGAGGTCTCCAACATCCACTAAAGGCCTTCCTTCAATAGGTGAAGACCAACCACCTTTTATGACACTTTCTCCTTTTCACGGGTTTAGGAGAGAACCCTTACAAGTCTCACACCTCTCTTGAATGATCTCAAAACTTAGAAAGGGAGGAGGAGGACTCTAGCACTTGTATACAACACTTTCACACACCCCACTAACTCAAGATTATCTCAATACTTTCATGCCATTTTATGCAGAAAAGGGTGGGGTTTTTATAGGCCCCAATGGCTTTAAAAATGGAGCTAAAAGGTGTCTAATCTTGGATTTTCGGGGTTTTGGCGGTACCATCGCCTAACACCTGATACTGGGCGGTACCACCACTTGACAAAGCTCGAAGACCGAGCTCTGGCAATACCACTGCCTGACAGGGGTGGTACCACCGCCTAGAAATCCTGAGGCACTACTTTCCAAGCGGTGCCACCGCTAGTCAGGAATTCAAGGGCTGAATGAGCTGCTCAATTCAGCCCTATTAAGGACCCAGTTGGCCTCTAATTAAGTTAGTGGGATTACCTCCCAATCCTAACTTAATTTACGCTTTAACTACGATATTTAAGATATGATCATAGCAATTTTTATTCTGGTGCGTCAATTGCTCTTCCTGCGTACTTCCGGCGAACATTTGACGAACTCTCTGGCAATTCTCTGGTGGACTCCCGACAAGATCTTGGACTTTACGATGATATTCTTGGTAAGTTCCGATGAGCTTCTTTGGCAAGCTCCTGGACTTCTCAGTTGGTTCCGGCAGAACTTCCGACGAACGTCCAGACTTCCGTTGAACTCTTGAACTCCCGATAAGATCTCGATCTTAACTTCGGCACAATACCTACTTTATATCTTATTGTTATTGTAGTTAATCCTGCACACTTTTCTCAACATATATATTAGATCAAACAATTTACAATTGACTTCATCATCAAAATTTGAGATTTAACAAAAACTTGAACATACTTATATGAAATCAATTACATAAAATGAAACACATAAAAAGGAAAATGTATTATCATTAAAATTAAAATGATAAATCAAATCTCTTATTTAAAGAAGCCTTATGTATAATGTGTTATATTTTTAGTCATGATGATTTTGATGATGAAATTTGTATTTCGGTCTTAAACAATGATGCATGTTTTTATTTGGCATAAAAGTTTGGACATGCTAATATGAAATCAATCATATGAATTGAAACACTAAAAAGAGAAAAGTTTTCTCGAAAAATTTCTTTTTATCTACTTTATCAATCTTTCAAAAAGGAGATTAATGAATCTACTTATATTTTGAATCTCTTGAATTATGAAAGTAATTTTGATGATTATGGATTTGAATGACAATTTATCAACCAAATCACGAACTTTCTTTTGATTTCTCTACTTGAGCTATCTTTTATGAGAATCAAAATATTTTCTATCTTTGATGATTTTCTTCTTACCATTTACTAAAGAAGAAGACTTATGCAAACAAACTATGACCTTGATAATGACTTGTAATGGTTTGAAATTATACATAAAGCCTTAAAACCATGTTTTGGTATCATGCATGTCCAAGTAATGTTGATTTTAAAATTTATTGATTTAGTATCATGCCCAACGTAATAATGGTGATGGCTTGGCATTTCATACAAGAAAACTTTATGGGTTAAGATTTATTTTTTTTATCCAAATCATGATCTTGATTTCTTGATATTTGATACATTAGATTTTTCTATGAATCAAGATCTTATTTTTGTTCTCCTACAATCCTTTTCGCTATTCACTAAAAAGGAGACTTATCCTAAAGAACCATGATATGTTACTTGACATCTTGAGAATTTATAACTTGAGTTTTGTTATGCATTTCTTCCCTTCTTCTTTCTTGCTTACAATGACAAAAGGGGGAAAGAATATAGCTAGCATCTCAAGAGAACCAAATTTTCTAGCTTGAATGATAAACTTAGACATGTTAAATTATTAAATATCCCAAATGCATAAATTATTCTTACACATTTTTCGGATCATGATCTTGATTTCTTGATTTTTAGACTTAAATTTTATTTTTGATTCAAGATCATTTTCTATCATTCCTTCTATAAACAAAAGAAGAGATATGTCAAAAATCATGACTTGATCTTTCATTTTTGATGATTAGAATAATGATTGAAATATTGATGTAAATTTGTTATTTATCTTTGTCATGTTTTGAAAATTATTGTAAAGGGAAAAAGAATTACACAATTGTATTCTTCCCTTCTTTTTGAACAAAAGGGGAGAAGAATTGCTAGCTTACAAATTGAAAAGAGAAGTAACACTTGCCAAATTGCTAGCTTGCATTTTCTAATATAATGTAACATTTGCTAAATTTGCTAGCTTACATATTGAAAAATGATGTAAAACTTGCCAAAGTTGCTAGCTTGCATGAAGTAAAATTTTGCTAGCTTGTGCTTTGCAAAGAAAGCAAAAAAAATTGCACTTCTCAAAAGAGAAGAAAGAAAATTACTAACTTGCATGATGATAAAACTTGAGATTATATTGCAATGATTTGAAATTATATCTCAAAAATTGGCTTGATGCACTTCTCCTTTTTGTTGATGACAAAGAGGGAGAAGATATGATGATATGAGAATCATACATGGTAAGATCTAATATACTTTGATATTTTGATACCATGATGATTTGAATGATGCATACAATGTAATGATATACATATAATGTGTTGTATATATTCATGATGAAATATTGTTTTGACTTGAATTCAACTTGAAATCAAGGTTCTACTAATATGACATATTGATAGGGGAAGTTAAGGTTAACTCCGTCGTCAATTGGTTATCATCATCAAAACATGAGATTCAATAATCTCCCCCTTTTTGATGATGACAACCAATTGATGACGGAGTTAACCTTTAACTCCCCCTATCAATATGTCATATTGATAAAATATTTAAATTTAGAGAATTTAAGTATTTCACCATTGTATACATCATGAATATTGAAATAACCAATTAATCATATCATTACATGCAACATAAAATCATGCATAATTAAAATATCTAAGTACATTATATGCATGATTATCATTATCATTATATCTTTTCTCTTTTTGTCATCAACAAAAATGAGAAGTGCAACTAGTAATTTTTGAAACATGCAAGTTCTACTTCATTGTAAAACATACAAGCTTAGCAAGTTTATCTCTTGTTGAAGTGTACAAGCTAGTAATTCTTACTTCCATTTGCAATGTGCAAGTTGCAAGTTTTACTTCTTGAGATAGGCAAGATAGCACTTTTGCTTCTTAAGAGTGCAAGCTAGCAATTCTTGGTGATGTTCAAGATAGCAAATTCTTTCTTCTCTTTTGAGAAGTGCAAGATAGTAATTTTGTTTCCTAGCAAGTTTTTCTCCTTGCAATTTGTAAGCTAGCAAATTTAGCAAGTTTTACATTATATTAGAACATGCAAGCTAGTAATTTTATCTCATTTTAGAGCTTGCAAGCTAGCAATTTTGTCTCCCCCTTTGTCAGTGTCAAAAAGAAGGGAAGAATATAATTTTGTAATTCTTTTCCCTTTGCATCAATTTTCACATCATGACAAAGATAAAGTATTATTCTTAATTCAATATGTTTGTGCATCATTATAGTTTCAAATTAAAACATACATAATTTCAAAACCTTATATATCATCCTTCATGCATGATACCAAAAATAAATCAATCATCACTATGGGCATATTATACATGATACTTGAGAATTCATAATACATCATTTTGGGTATAACATTCATGATGCTAAAACATTAAAATTTTTAAGCATTTATCACTTCATGTATTAAATCAACATTTTGATCATGATACTAAACATTCATTATTTCTCTCATGCATGATACTAAAGCATTCATTATTTATTTTCTCCACTTTTGTCATAGGCAAAAAGAAGAATCATTCAACAATACAAGTGTTTGAAAGTATGTCAAGTAAGTTTTACACCAATTTATCTAAGCTAGCAAAACTATCTCCCTTAATGTGTGCAAGCTTGCAAGTTTTTCCTTTCTTAGCAATATGCTTTTCTTGAGATGTGCACACTAGTAATTCTTTCTACCCTTTTGTCATAGGCAAAAAGAGAAGAATAGCACAAAGGTGTAAATATTCAAGTCATCATATGGAAGATATCAAGAAAATTTTGGTGATGAGATGTACTTCATGAATACAAGGAATTATACAAAGAAAAATCATATCATGAAAGATGAGATCATGTAAATAATAAAAGATATTATTCATTTTGATAGATCTCCTCTTAAATAATCAAAAGAAAATCTTAGGAGATCAAATAGTAAAAGATCTTCAAAAAAAATTTTAAGTCATGAATTCCAAAAAAGATATTCTCTTTAGTAAATCGCAAAAAGAAACATAGGAGAAAAAGATTTCAATTCATGCATAAGAAAACTTATGATTCATATAGAAAATCTTCTCTTTAGTAAATGGTAAGAAGAAACATAAAATAATAAAGAAGAGATCTTGATTCACATAAAATAGAAGATACCTCAAGAGAAAGTTCATAATTCAATTAGAAAAATCTCATTTATCCAAAAAGGGGGAGATTGTTGAATCTCAGATTTTGATGATAAAACCAATTGATAGTGTTTATCTAATGTGCGTTTAAGTGACGTAGGACTAGCTTTGATAAAAAAAGATAAATTGATTAAAGTAGGAGGAATCAAACGTTGGGCCAGAGCAAACATGTCAGAAGATTGGATGTTGAGCCAGAGGATCGGTCGACGTGTTAGTAGAAGGCTTCGGTCTATGAATTCGAGCATCGGGCCAAGAAGATCAGACATTGCACTAAGGAGATCAGATGTTGCAGAAGACAACATGCAGATTGGGCAACGATGCACCGAAGGAGAGGTCAATGCGCTAAAGGATCGGACGAAACGTTGGAAGAACCAATGACATGTCGGACAACATAGGATTCGCTTGTAATCTATTATATCTAGATCGAGTTAGTTTAGAGTCTAATTGAGTCAGTCTAAAATGTAATTAGATCAACTCAATTAGGGGTCAACTGAGCCCAAGTTTGGGCTATGTTGGGCCAAGTGAAAGGCCCAAACAGTGACCCAATAAATGAAACTATCATGGTACAGTCTCCGAGACTGTCAAGCGGTGGTACCACCTAGACGCAGTCTTCGAAAGACTGTTAGGTGGTGGTACTGCTAGACTGAGCGGTGGTACCGCCTAGTGGCAGGGTACCAGGCAGTGGTACCGCCAGACTAGGTGGTAATACCGCCTAGTGTCAGTGTTGCAAGCGGTGGTACCACCCAGCACAGGTAGTGGTATTGCCAGGACCCGAGAAACCTGGGATGAGACTCTCTTAGGCTCCAAGTTTGAATCCACTTGAGGCCTATATATACCCATTTTATCCCTGGTTAACATACACATAATTTAGAGCAAAAAAGTAGAAAAACTTTGTTATAATCTTGTGAGAACTCCTCTAAAGCTATAAGTGTAAGTGTGGTTTAAGAGAGGCGTAAGTGAGGGTGTAAAGGTTCTCTCCTAAATCTATCAAAAGGAGAATCAAGTTGTAAGGGTAGTTGATCTTCGCCCATTGAAAGAAGATCGTTAGTGGATGCCGGTGGCCTCAACGGAAGAGGAATCAACGGAGTGGATGTAGGTTACGACGACCGAACCACTATAAAATCTGGTTTTCATTTATGCTTTGCTATTTACATATATTACAAATTGCCTACTTGCTTAACTTTCACATTACACTCTTCCGTTTGCTTTCATATTAAACTCACTTTGTCAAAATCATATTTTATCCAACGAAGAATTTTTCAAAACCGACGTATTTTTATCCGCTGCACTAATTCATCCCCTCTCTTAGTGCCGACTCGTTCCTAACAATGCACTCTTTTTACTTATTATTATTATTATTATATTTTTTATTTTTTATTACTTGTTACATAAGTATATTGTGATATCCATGGATCTGTACAATGAGAATCGGATCATGATGAGTTCATGATAATGAGACCAATTCACATTTAAACATAGACCTTGAAATAATCTTAGTCATAAGTTACTCGAGAGGGACATCGAGATATCCGGACAGACTGGTGTATTATATACCTATCCATATGATGGAGGTGGCTAGTCTCATAGCTGCTTATGTGGGGACATTAGGGCTACAATGCGGGTTGATGATACCTTATTGTCAAACAATGATTTTGTCATCCCAGTGGTGTACTTGTTAAATCTGGATTTTGATGATGAAACCAATCGATAAAGTTATGATCTAATGTACATTTAAGTGACATAGGACTAGCTTTAATCAGGAAAGATAAATCGATTAAAGTAGTGGAATTAGAGGTTGGCTAAAGTGAACATGTCAGAAGATATCGGGCCGGAGGATTAGTCGACGTGCCGATAGAAGGTCTTCGTGCCATGAGTTCAGGCATCGGGCCAGAGGATCAGACATTACACTAAGGAGATCGGATATTGTGAACGATCAACATGCTAACTACACAATACACCGAAGGGGAGGACAATGCACCAAAGGATCAAACGAAGCGCTAGATAAACCAATGAACTATTGAATCTTAGATTTTGATGATGAAACTAATTGATAATGTTTATCTGATCTACGTTTTGAGTGATGCAAAAAGCTTCGATCAAGAAACGATAATTAAAGCAGGAATAATCATGTTGGATCAGAGTGGAAAATGTCAGAAGATTGGACGTCGAGCCAGAGGATCAGTCGACGTATCGATAGAAGGCTTCGGGTCATGGGTTCGGGCATCGGGTCAACAAGAGCAAAAATTGTGCCAAGGAAATTAAAGTTATGGAGGTCAACTAGCCAATTGAGCAATTGGCTACAAGAGAGGACGATACGCTGAAGAATCAGACGAAGCATCGATGTACCAATGACATGCCGGACAATATTTGATTCAAGCTTTATAATAATTATATAGATCGAAGTAAGTTTTAGGCATAATTGGGTTGGAATTGGGCCAACTCAATTAGGGGCCAATTAGGCCCAAGTTTAGGCTATGTTGAGCCAACTGAAAGGTCTAAATAGTGATCTAAACTAGTGGAACCATCGGTGGCATAGTCTTCGAGACTGTGTCAAGCGATGGTACCACCAATCTGGGTGGTGGTACCACCCAGGCTCAATCTCCGAGATTATCAAGCGATGGTACCGCCAGTCTAGGCGATGGTACCACTAGTTTAGGTGGTGGTATCACCCAGACATAATATCCTAAGTGGTGATACTGCCAGACTAGGAGGTGGTATTGCCTAGTGTTAGTTCTGCAAGCAATGGTACCGTCAAACACAGGCTATGATACCTCCAGTACCCAAAAAATCGGGGATGAGATACTTTTAGGCTTCATGTTTGAATCTACTTGAGGCCTATAAATACCCCTCTCATCCCTAGTTAACACACACAAGCACAAAGAACTTAAAAGTGGGAAAACATTGTAGAAATTACTTGAGAGATCTTCTTCTCTAGTTCTAAAGTTTAGAATTTTGTTTAGGGAGGAGTGAGTGCTTATAAAAGGTTGTCTCCTAAATCTGTGAAAAGGAGAAGAGGGGTGTAAAAGGGTAGTTGATCTTCGCCCATTGAAAGAATATCGTTAGTGGATTCTGGTGGCCTCGATGAAAGAGGAATCGATATAGTGGATGTAGGTTATGACGATCAAACCACTATAAAAATATGATTTGCATTTACTTCTTGCTATTTACCTTTATCGCAAATTGAATTCTTGCTTTCACTACGCTTCCACATACTTTTAAGTTAAGCATTTTCGATATTGGTTTTCATCAAATGAAAAGATTTTCAAAACCGACGTTTTTATCCACTACACTAATTCACCCCCCCCTCTTAGTGCCGACTTGATCCTAATAGTTGATATCAGAGTTATGTTTTTTCTTATTTGGTTTAACACCCAAGAGAAATAACTCTTTTCGGCTTTCAAGAGGGTCACTCTATCATTCGTTCTCCTATGTTCAATGGGATGGACTACACTTATTAGAAAACTCGAATGAGAATTTTCTTATTTTCTTTGGATTTAAATTTATAGAGTATTGTTGAAAATGGCTTTAAAAAATCTTTGAAATCAATGAACGAATGGAATGATTTGGAGAAATTTTTTTTCTTTAAATGCTAGAGCTATGAATGCTCTATTTTATGCCTTAGACAAAAATAAATTTAATCGAGTTTCTATTTGCGAAATGACTTATGAGATTTGGCATACACTTGAAATCATACATGAAGGCACTAGTAGAGTTAATGATTCGAAGATTAATTTTTTGATGTATGATTTTGAATTGTTTCGGATGGAACCAAGTGAGACCATTGGAGATATGTACACCCGGTTTACGAATGTTGTCAATAGTCTAAAATCGCTTAGTAAATGTTTTTCTAATTTTAGACTCATTAATAAAATATTGAGATCTTTTCTAAAGAGTTGGGACCTTAAAGTAACGACCATTCAAGAGGCCAAGGATTTAAACTATTTTCTACTTGAAGAACTTATCGGATCTTTAAGAACCTATGAAATGAGTTGTATGGCACAAAATGAACATAAAAACTATCTTCGAAAGAACAGGAAGGATTTAGCACTCCGAACAATAGAATACCACTTGAGTGATGACTCAAGTGATGATGATTTTGAACTCCTCACAATAAAGCTTAAACAATTCTTAAAACAAAAATCAAAGAAAAAAATTAACCTAAAAAGAAGCTATAAAAGAAGAAGAAAATACTCAAGGTGGCTTGGGATGAATCAAGTGTTAGGATCAAGAGCACTAAGAGGGGGGGGGGTGAATTAGTACAGCGGAAAACCTTCTACGATAAAACTGATTTACGTCTAAACGCCGATTCAGAAAGTGCAAAGATTGAAACCCAATCGTATATGTGCAGAAAGCAGTAAGCTTTTGAGGTGGTTTGTAGTAAAGATAATATGCTCAAAGTAAATACAAACCGAGATTTAGAGTGGTTCGGTCAATCTTGACCTACTCCACTTTTGGCTTCCTCCACCGACGAGGTCACCAACGTCAACTAGAGGCCTTCTTTCAATAGGCGAAGGCCAACCACCCTTTTACAGTTTCACTCCTTTTGACGGGCTTAGGAGACAACCCTTATAGAATTTTCTCTCCTCTCTTTAAAGCTCAGAACTTGGAAGAAAAGAGGGAGAACTTTTGGCCTTTACAACAATTTTGAGCTCTAAAAATCACAAAACAAGATCAGGATTTCGGTGTTAGTTGATTGCCGTTTCAGTGCTGAATGGGCGGGGTATTTATAGGCCCCAACCCAGTTCAAATTTGGAGCTCAAAACTGTCAATTCCCGGAATTCCGGGATCAGGCGGTTGCACCTCCTGACTGGAGCGGTTGCACCGCTTGGCAAAGCTCGAAGACTGAGCCTCTGGGCGGTGCCACCTCCTGTCAGGGGCGGTTGCACCTCCTGCCAGAGCACGAAGACCGAGCTCAGGCGGTGCAACCTCCTGACTGAGGTAGTTGCACCGCTCAGCCAGTGCTCGGAGACCGAGCCCAGGCGGTGCCACCTCCTGTCAGGGGAGGTTGCACCGCCCAATCTCGCTCGGAGATTGAGCCCAGGCGGTGCCACCGCCTGGCTGGAGCGGTTGCACCTCCCAGTCTCGCTCGGAGACTGAGCCCAGGCGGTGCAACCTCCTGCCTTGGGCGGTTCAACCGCCTGACAGAAATCAGGGTACGAATGGGTTGATCCATTCGGCCCAATTTGGGTTTTTCAGGGGCCTAATTGCCCCAAGATTAAGTTAATGGGATCACCTCCCATTTCCAACTTAATCATTGTGCTAACTACGATATTTCCTAAGACATTTACTGCAACTTGCTCTGGTGCGTCAATCGCTTCTTCCGACGAGCTACCGGCGAACTTCCGTCGATCATCCGATGAACCCTCGGTGATGCTCCTGCGGACTTCCGGCAAACTCCTGGACTTGCGACGATCCACTTGGCGAGTTTCGATGAGCTTCTTTGGCAAGCTCATGGACTTCTCGGATTTGTTCCCGTAGAACCTCCGACGACTGTCCGAACTTCCGTCGAACTCTCGAACTCCCAATGTGATCATTGTCTTGACTCCGGCGTAACTCCTGCGACATGTCTTTCTTCCATCATAGTTAATCCTGCACACTTAAAATAAAACTTCGATCGAGACAATAAATCCTACGCAATTAACCAAGTTGTCCGACATGTCATTGGTCCCTCGACGCTTCATCCGATTCTTCGACGCATCGTCCTCTCCTGTAGCCTATTGCCCAATCGGCCAGTTGACTCTGCAACTCCGATATCCTTGGCACAATACCCGCTCTTCTTGGCCCGATGCCCTAGTCCACGGCCAGAAGCCTTCTGTCGATACGTCGACCGATCCACCGGCCCGACGTCCAATCTTCTGACATGTTCCTCCAGCACAACATGATTTTCCTGCTTTAATTGTCTCATCCTGATCAAAGCATCCTGCGTCACTCAAAACGCAGACTAAATCATAAACATATATCAAGTAGTTTCATCATCAAAATACGAGATTCAACAATCTCCCCCTTTTTGATGATGACAACCACTTGATGACGGAGTTAAACTTAACTCCCAGAGTTTAAACAAACTCCCCCTATCAATATGCCATATTGATAGAACCTTGAATTCAAACTGAAATCAAGTCATTATAATATTCATCATGAATACTTGCAACACGTCATCATGAACTTATGCATAAACTTATGCATAACATCATACTTCTCCCCCTTTGTCATCAACAAAAAGGAGAAGTCCAACTATTCTTGTGTTTGGAATATTATTTTAACTTATTGCATGAAAAACATAATATCAAGTTTTATCATCATGCAATTTTGAAGCCAGAAAATTCAACAAATGTTACATCATGCTTAGAACATTCAAGCTATCAAGTTTTAGATATGCAAGTTTTACAGCATACAAGATAGCACTTTTAGAGCATGCAAGCAAGCAATGTTACAACATTTTAGAACTTGTAGGCTAGCAATTTAGAGATGTTCAAGAAGGCAACTCTCGCTTCTTGAAATATGCAAGTTGCAAGCTAGCAAATTTTTGCTTCCTTTGCAATGTTTGAGCTCGCAATTTTGCTTCCATTGCAAGGTGTAAGTTTAGTATGTTTAATTTTCTTGAGATAGCAACTATTTGCTTCTCTTTATACTTCAAGCTAGCAATTTTTACGATATACAAGTTTTACTACATACAAGCTAGCAAAAATTTCGAAAGCAAATGCAAGATAGCTTTCTTGTGTAATTTTTGCTTTCATCTTGAATTGTATAAGCTAGCTAGTTTGCCTCTTTTCATGATGTCCACGCTAGAAATTCTTGCTCCCCCTTTGTCATTGTCAAAAAGAAGGGAAGACCCCCTTTTTTTTTAATTTTCAGATTATGACAAAGGTAAGTATCAATTTTATTTATGCATCATTATATATTCAAATTAAAACATACACAATTTCAAAAATCTTATTTTTCATGCACGATACCGAAAAATAAATCAATCATCATTAATGGGTATATCATACATGATACTCAAACATTTAAAATTTTTAAGCATTTATCAACATGTTGATCATGATACCAAACATTCATCATTTAAAGCATTCATGATACATATCATATGCAATACATCATGTACATCATTGTCATAAGTATTGCATGCATCATTTCAAATTCATGAATATTTCATCATTGCATCCATCATGCTAAATCATAAAATATACAATCATCATTAATGCATGATTCCTAATCATCATTTATTTTGCAACATGATGGTACCAAATTTGTCAAATTACATCCCACCATGCATGATCGAAACTTCTTATTTGTATACATCAAAACAAATTAATGAATATTTCATGTATTCTTATCATCACATAAGGAATATCAAGAAGAATTATTAGGTGATGAGATAAACATTTCATGAATACAAGGAATTGCATAAAAATCATATCATAAGTGTTTCATGTATTCATATTATCATATGAAGCATACAAGACAACAATGCAAAGAAATTATGTCATGAAGAATATCAATGTGAAAATTTAGCAAAGATCACATGATACAATCGCAAAGCATGATATAATTATGCGATATATCATGAGATGATAATTTATCATATCAATGAAAGATATCAATGAGGATCAATTCGTGAATACCAAAGATATGATTCATGGTTCATTAAAATTCTTCTTAACAAGTTCACGATCAAGATTCATATAATTCATAATAAAGCAAATTGATGTACAATCATCACACAAGACATACAAGGCAAAGAAATCTTGTTATTTCTATATTATGAAATATATGATATCAAGGCTCATGATTCATTTGAAAAGATATAGCACAAAGAGCAACTTGAAACATTCTTATCAAGATCACATTTTAAAATATTCCAAGTATCAAGATATCAATATGACACTTCATTGAATTCTGAGAAATCAAAAGACAAGTTACACTTCATTTGAAGAATTCCTTTTTGATAAATGTAGGGAGCATAATGAATGATCTTGATTTATAAAGAACTTCATGTTATAATTATTAAGATCATGATTTTAATAATCATTTTCTTTAGCAAAGAATCACAAAAGCACTTTATTTTTGCATAAGAAATCTCATTGTATTATGATTTATAAATTCTTTCTCTACATATGAATCATAAGAGATATGTATGTGAAACAAATCTTTGCAAGTAAAAACACTATCATTCATATTTCAAGATGGAATTTATAAGCAGGAATCATTTCATCAAATTCATTTCAGAAAAATATTTTTCATATAATAAGTGATACCAATTGTTAGACGAATCCGAAAATGAAATTAACACTTTCATGCATTTGGACAAGATTTTGCTATAGATTTTCAAGTTCAATCATGAAGATAAAACATGCTCATGATCATAAAAATTTATGTATCCAAAACACATAATTTCCAACATGTTATTAAGGCATGTAATAATGTAAAATCATCATGGCAATTAAGTGATTTGAACATTGAATCAAGAAAGTCCGAAAAATAATCTTAACAAGTTCATGCATTCGAGCATATTTTTGCCACAGTTTTTCAAATACACTCATGTAAATAACACATGCTTATCATCAGCTTAAAATCTCATGCATAAAATTGTTAATCAAAATATTTAATTTCATCATTATGCATTTCTTCAAATCAAATATGATTTTTTTAATCAAAATCGAGAAATAACAATGGAAATCAACGTAATACATTTATTACTTCTTAACCATGATTTCATATTTTCAATCAAGATCATTTTATTTGTTTATCATAAAATATACAATATTATCATTTTCGAAACTACTTAGCATGATCATAATTTTTTTTTAAACATGTAATTTTTAAGAAAATTAATTCTAAACTAAAAAAGAAAATACATCATGAAAGCATCAAGTAATTTCAAAATAAATTATCGAGATTTCGATTACCTCATCATTGAAAGCGATTAAGTCGTAGTTTGCCACCTTGCCTTTCTTGATTTTCTCCTCGTCTTCGGAGGAGCTCGATTCATCCCACTTTGTGTTCTTCTTCTTTGGCCTTTTCCTTCGTTCAAGTTTATTATTTATTTTAGATTTTTGTTTAATAAACTTATTAAGATTTAGTGTTCGAAGTTCAAGTTCATCATTGTCCTCATCACTTGAGTCATCACTCAAGTGGTATTCATTTGTCCGGAGTTCCAAATCCTTCCTGTTCTTTGGAAGGTGATTTTGTTCATCATGTTCATCATGTGCATTATGCACCATTTCATATGTCATCAACGAACCAATTAGTTCTTCAAGTGGTAAGTTGTTTAGGTTTTTAGCTTCTTGTATTACAATTACTTTTGAATCCCACTTCTTAGAAAGAGAACGTAAAATCTTGTTTACGAGTTCAAAATCCGAAAAACATTTTCCAAGAGCTCTTAAACTATTGACGACATCCGTGAAATGGGTGTACATGTCGCCTATAGTCTCGCTTAGTTGCATTCGAAAAAGCTCAAAATCATGCAATAAAATGTTAACTTTGGAGTCATTGACTCTACTAGTTCCCTCGTGCGTGATTTCAAGTGTTCGCCAAATGTTAAAAGCCGCTTCGCACGTAAAAATCCGATTGAACTCATTTTTGTCCAAAGCGCAAAATAAGGCATTCATAGCCTTTGCGTTTAAAGAAAAATACTTCTTCTCCAAATCCGACCATTCGTTCATCGGTTTAGAGGGAAGTTGAAAACCGTTTTCAATGATATTCCATAAATCCAAATTCATAGAAATCAAGAAAACTCTTATTCGAGTTTTCCAATAAGTGTAGTCCAATCCGTTAAACAACGGTGGACGAAAAATCGATAAACTCTCTTGAAAGCCATGAAGAGCCATTTCTCTTGGGTGTAAATTCGATATGAGAAATACCGGGCTCTGATACCAATTGTTAGGATCAAGAGCACAAAGAGGGGGGGCTGAATTAGTGCAGCGGAAAACCTTCTACGATAAAACTGATTTACGTCTAAACGCCGATTCGGAAAGTGCAAAGCTTGAAACCCAATCATATATGCGCAGAAAGTAGTAAGCTTTTGAGGAGGTTTGCAGTAAAGATAATATGCTCAAAGTAAATGCAAACCGAGATTTAGAGTGGTTCGGTCAATCTTGACCTACTCCACTTTTGGCTTCCTCCACGGATGAGGTCACCGACGTCAACTAGAGGCCTTCCTTCAATAGGTGAAGGCCAACCACCCTTTTACAGTTTCACTCCTTTTGACGGGCTTAGGAGACAACCCTTACAGAATTTTCTCTCCTCTCTTTAAAGCTCAG
The DNA here is from genome assembly GCF_036884655.1 of Musa acuminata AAA Group. NCBI lineage: Eukaryota > Viridiplantae > Streptophyta > Magnoliopsida > Zingiberales > Musaceae > Musa > Musa acuminata. Next base: position 33,192,373 of record NC_088329.1, on the reverse strand, counting down.
AACTTGGAAGAAAAGAGGGAGAAGAACTTTTGGCCTTTACAACAATTTTGAGCTCTAAAAATCACAGAACAAGATCAGGATTTCGGTGTTAGTTGATTGCCGTTTCAGTGCTGAATGGGTGGGGTATTTATAGGCCCCAACCCAGTTCAAATTTGGAGCTCAAAACTATCAATTCCCGGAATTCCGGGATCAGGCGGTTGCACCTCCTGACTAGAGCGGTTGCACCGCTTGGTAGAGCTCGAAGACTGAGCCTTTGGGCGGTGCCACCTCCTGTTAGGGGTGGTTGCACCTCCTGCCAGAGATCGAAGACCAAGCTTAGGCGGTGCAACCTCCTGACTAAGGCGGTTGCACCGCTCAGCCAGTGCTCGGAGACCGAGCCTAGGCGGTGCCACCTCCTGTCAGGGGAGGTTGCACCGCCTAGTCTCGCTCGGAGACTGAGCCCAGGCGGTGCCACCGCCTGGCTGGAGCGGTTGCACCTCCCAGTATCGCTCAAAGACTGAGCCCAGGCGGTGCAACGTCCTGCCTTGGGCAGTTCAACCGCTTGGCAGAAATCAAGGTCCGAATGGGTTGATCCATTCGGCCCAATTTGGGTTTTTCAGGGGCTCAATTGCCCCAAGATTAAGTTAATGGGATCACCTCCCATTTCCAACTTAATCATTGTGCTAACTATGATATTTCCTAACACATTTACTGCAACTTGCTCCGGTGCGTCAATCGCTTCTTCCGGCGAGCATCCGGCGAACTTCCGTCGATCATCCGATGAACCCTCGGTGATGCTCCTGCGGACTTCCGACAAACTCCTGGACTTGCGACGATCCACTTGGCGAGTTCCGACGAGCTTCTTTGGCAAGCTTATGGACTTCTCGGATTTGTTCCCGTAGAACCTCCGACGACTGTCCGAACTTCCGTCGAACTCTCGAACTCCCAATGTGATCATTGTCTTGACTCCGACGTAACTCCTGCGACATGTCTTTCTTCCATCGTAGTTAATCCTGCACACTTAAAATAAAACTTCGATCGAGACAATTAATCCTAAGCAATTAACCAAGTTGTCCGACATGTCATTGGTCCCTCGACGCTTTGTCCGATTCCTCGACGCTTTGTCCGATTCTTCGGCGCATCTTCCTCTCCTACAGCCTATTGCCCAATCGGCCAATTGACTCCGCAACTCTGATATCTTTGGCATAATACCTGCTCTTCTTGGCCCGATGCCCGAGTCCACGGCCAGAAGCCTTCTGTCGATACGTCGACCGATCCACCGGCCCGACGTCCAATCTTCTGACATGTTCCTCCAGCACAACATGATTTTCCTGCTTTAATTGTCTCATCCTGATCAAAGCATCCTGCGTCACTCAAAACACAGACTAAATCATAAACATATATCAAGTAGTTTCATCATCAAAATACGAGATTCAACATCAAGTTCATCTTAAGATAAAGAACAAACCAACAAAGGCTAGGTGGCAAACTATGCCTTAACGCTTTCGACGATGAGGTAATCAAAACCCCTTTACTTTATTTTGAAACTAGTTGATATACTTCATGAGTCATTTTTAAATTAGTTTAAAAAAATTATATATAAATTGTTAAAAGATATATAAAAAAATTGAGACCTTGCTTATCTTTCTAGTGATTTTGAAAAAGATCATAAAAATTATATGTATTATGATAAAGAAACAAAATGTTAGATCTAATGCTTGTACATCTAATAAGATTAATCTTATGATGTTTTTAATAAGCAATAATGTGTACCTTAATGATTTCCATATTGCTTTTCGATTTTGTTTAAAAATATTTTATATTTAATGAAATCATACTTGATGATTTAATAATGCATAATGATTTAAAATCTTATGTTTTGGAATTACGTGTTGTACTTTTGATCTTATATCTTTCATGACATGATTCCTTTGTATTTATGATTTGTATATCTCATGATATGATTGAATCATTGATACAAAGAAGGAAATGCATTACTACAACAAACAAAATGATTTTGATTAAAAACACTTTAGGAAATCATGCTTGATGAAATAATGTAATGATGATTTGAAATCATGCTTAATGAGTTTATATTTTGAAATTATGCATGATTATCTTTGTGATGATGAACTTTGCTTTTAAGCGATGATGCATGTTTTGATTTGGCATAAAAACTTAGGCATGGTTGTATAAAATCAATCATATGAATTGAAACAACTAAAAAGGGAATGCATTTTGAAAATTTCTCTATCTCTATCTTATCATTTTTTTTCCCAACAAGAAAATGATAAATCTATGTATGTCATTTTGAATATAAAATCAATCATATGAATTGAAACAACTAAAAAGGGAATGCATTTTGAAAATTTCTCAATCTCTATCTTATCATTTTTTTTCCCAACAAGAAAATGATAAATCTATGTATGTCATTTTGAATCTCTTGAAAGCAATTTTGATAATTTGATGATTTGAATGAGTTTTATCTATATCATGATCGATCTTGAATTCTTGGAATCAAAACTTAATAGTTTCTTTATATAAATTGAGATCTCTCACTTTTGATTCTCAAATGATTTCTTATATTTTATTAAAGAGAATATTTTGAATCATGTCTTTTGGTATTCATATGATCTTATCTTTTATGATATGATTTTTACTATGCAAGTATATCTCATCATCGAACTTTTCTTGTTATCCTTTATGTGATGATTTAAAAATTGATGTAAAAGGAAATGAATTGTACTATTGTATTGTTATTCCCCTCTTCTTCTTTCTTATTTATAATAACAAAGGAGAGAAAGAAAATCACTTGCATTTCGAGAGATCGATAAATCTCTTTATTTCATTTTGAAACTCTTAAAAGTTACTTTGTTGATTTGACAAATTGAATGAGTTGAAAATAATGATGAATAAATATTTGTATCATGTTTGAAAATTTTACATTTTGACATTATGCATGATGAGTTGAAGTGGTGATGATTTTAAAAAATATTTATTCAAATGCATGAATCGATAATCTTTTTATCAAATGAATCATGATTTTTCTTGTGAATTCTTGGAATTATAACATGAGATTTTTTTTTGAATCAAGATCATTTACTATGATTCTTCTTTTTAATATTTGAGTCATCCAAAAAGAATCATAATTTTTCTCTTGATTTTTCGATATTCACAACTTAAAATTTGGTTCGTAACTCCTTTGTATTCATGAAGTGTATATCTCATTACCCAATTAATTTTTCTTGATATTATTTATACGATGATACGAAATTATGCATGAAATACTCATTATATTATGTTAATGCATACAAATGAGAAGTTATGAGCGTACATGGTAGGATGTAATGTAATTTAACATTTTGATACCATCATGATTTGAATTATTTATGATTTGGAATGATGCATGCAATACTATGATTTTTTGCTAAAATGATATATCATGAATGCTTGAGTATCATGTATGATATACCCATAGTGATGATTTATTTTTGGTATCATACATACATAAAGTAAGGATGAAATGTAAGGTTTTGAAATTGTGTATATTTTAATTTAAAACTATAATGATACACAAACATATTGAAATAAGATTGATATTTTACCTTTGTCATGATTTAAAAATTATTGTAAAGGGAAAAGTAATTATAAAATTATATTCTTTCATTCTTTTTGACAATGACAAAGGGGGAGATAAATTTGTTAACTTGCACATTTCAAAGATAGAACAACTTGCTTCCTTGCTTGCATATCTAAAGATAAGCAAAAGTTACAAACATACATATCATAAAGAGAGGCAAAACTTATTAGTTTGCTCATCTAAAAAGAAGCAAGAAATGCCATATTACAATCTCAAGAGAAGCAAAAGTGCTATCTTGCCTATCTCAAGAAGCAAAACTTGTAACTTGCACATTGCAAAAGGAAGCAAGAATTGCTAGCTTGCATATTTCAACAAGAGGCAAAAATGCTATCTTGCATTCTTTTTTGAAAACTTACTAGCTTAAACATTGCAAAGAAAAGCAAATATGCTAAACTCTGCATATCTCTAAAACTTGCTAGCTTGCATGTTTAATACTTGTTATCTTACTAGCTTGCATAATTGCACTTCTCCTTTTTGTTGATGAGGAAGGGGGAGAAATTATGATAACAATCATGCATTAAATGATGTATTGAAATTTTGATTATGCATGATTTTATGATGACGTGTTGTAAATATTCTTGATTAAATTTACTTTGACTTGAATTTAATTTGAATTCAAGGTTCTATCAATATGACATATTGATAGGGGAGTTAAGGTTAACTTCGACATTAATTGGTTATTATCATTAAAAGGAGAAGATTGTTGAATCTCAGATTTTGATGATAAAATCAATTAATAATATTTATTTGATCTACGTTTTGAGTAACGTAGGAAGCTTCGATCAGGAAGAGACAATTAAAGTAGGAAGAATCATGTTAGGCCAAAGTGGAACATGTCAGAAGATTAGAAGTCGAGCCAGAGGATCGGTCAACTTATTAGCAGAAGGCTTTGGGCCATGGGTTCCGGTATCGGGCCAAGAAGAGCGAAAATTATATCAAGGAAATCGGAGTTATGGAGATCAACTGGCCGATTGGGCAATTAGCTACAAGAGAGGATGATGCGCCGAAAAATCGGACAAAGCGTCGATGAACCAATGACATGCCGGACAACATTTGATTCAAGCTTTGTAATAATTGTCTTGATCGAAGTAGGTTTTAGGTGTAATTGGGTTAGAATTGGGCCAACTGGGCCTAAGTTTAGGCTATGTTGGGCTAAGTGAAAGGCCTAAACAGTGACCAAAACTGGTGGAACCATCGATGGTATAGTCTCCAAGACTGTGTCAGGCAGTGGTACCACCCAAACTCAGTCTCCAAGACTATCAAGTGGTGATACCGCTAGTCTGAGCAGTGGTACTACCCAGACACAGTCTCCTAAGTGGTGGTACTACTAGACTGGGCGGTGGTACCGCTAGTACCTTGAAAACCAAGGATGAGATACTTTTAAGCCCCAAGTTTGAATTCACTTGTGCCTATAAATACCCCTCTCATCCCTGGTTAACACATACAAGCACAGAGAACTTAAAAGTGGAAAAATGTTGTAGAAATCACTAAAGATCCCCTCATCTAGTTTTAAAGTTTAGAATTCTATTTAAGGAGGAGTGAGTGCTTGTAAAAGGTTGTCTCCTAAACTATGAAAATGAGAAGAGGGGTGTAAAAGGATAGTTGATCTTCTCATGTTGAAAGAAGATCGTTAGTGGATGTCGGTGGCCTCGACAAAAGAGGAATCAATAGAGTGGATGTAGGTCACGACAACCAAACCACTATGAAAATATGGTTTGCATTTACTTCTTACTATTTACCTTGGTTGCAAATTGAATTCTTGCTTTCACTACGCTTCTACATGCTTTCAAGTTAAGCATTTTTTATATCAGTTTTCATCAAACGAAAAGATTTTCAAAACTGACGTTTTTATCCTAACATGAACAACAAAGGATCTATGCTTTGTAATAATTTATCTAGATCAAAATAGTTTAAAGGGCTAATTGAGTTAGTTTCGGTAGTAACCATGCCAACTTAATTATGAGCCAATTAAGTTTGAGTTGAGGCTATTTTAGGCTAAGTAGAAGGCTCATTTAATGATCCTTAGTTGGCCCAAGCGGTGGCACCGTCAAGGCTGGCAGTGGCACCGCTTGAGGCTCGGTCTCCTAGGCTATCTAGGCAATGGTACTGCTAGATGCTAGTCTCTGAGGCCCTGTCAGGCAGTGGTACCACTAGACTAGGTAGTGGTATCGCCTAGTATTAGTGTCAGACTGGGCGGTGGTACCGCTTAGTGTTAGATTGTCAGGCGATGGTACCGCTTAGTGTTAGATTGTCAAGCGATGGTACCGCCCAATACTAGCGGTGGTATCACTAATACCCCGAAGACTTGGGATGAGACCATTTTAGCTCTAAATTTGAATATATTTGGGGCCTATAAATGCCCCACTCATCCCTGCTCGGTCAAGACAAGAACTTGAACAAAAATAGTGTGAAAACTCTATTGTAATTCCTTGAGAATTCCCCTCTAGCTCTAAGTTTCAATTTTAGCTTAATAGAGGGGTGAGTGGCTACTTGTAAAGGTTATCTCCTAAACCTGTGAAAAGAAGAAAAGGGTTGTAAGAGGGTAGTTGATTTTTTCTCATTGAAAGAACATCGGTAGTGGAAGCCAATGGCCTCGAGTGAAGAGGAATTGGGAGTGGACGTAGGTTATGACGATCGAACCACTATAAGTCAGTTTACATTTACTTTATGCTTTTCATTCTTATTACAAATTGATTTACTTATTCACTACGCTTACAAATACTTTCAAGTTAAACATCTTTCCGATACAGACTTTATTGAACGAAGTTTTCTGAATTGACATAATTTTTACGTAAGCACTAATTCACCCCCACCCTCCCCTCTTAGTGCCGATATGGTCCTAACAGTTGGTATTAGAGCTATGTTTCTCTCTATTTGGTTTAACACCCAAGAGAGATGATTTTTACCAGCAATCTAGAGGGTCACTCTATTATTCGTCCTCTTATGTTCAATGGGATGGACTATACATATTGGAAAACTCGAATACGAATTTTTTTACTTTCTATGGATTTCAATTTATGAAATATTATTGAAAATGACTTTTAAAAACCCTTTAGACCAATGAACAAATGGATTGATCTAGAGAAGAAAATAATTTCATTAAATGCTAGATCTATAAACGCTTTATTTTGCGCTTTAGACAAAAACGAGTTTAATTGTATTTCGATTTATGAAACTACATATAACATTTGACACACTCTTGAAATTGCACATAAAGGCACAAGTAGAGTTAAAGAATCTAAGATAAATCTTTTGATGCATAATTTTGAATTGTTTCAAATAAAGCCAAGTGAAACTATTATTGATATATACATCGTTTTACAAAATATCGTCAATAGTTTAAAAGTACTTAGCAAATGTTTTTCTAATCTTGAACTTGTAAACAAGATTCTAAGATCCATTCCAAAAAGTTGGGATCCAAAAGTAATTGTATTTGGTACACTCTTGAAATTATATAGGAAGGCACAAGTAAAGTTAAAGATGTTAGGAATGAGTCGGCACTAAGAGGGGGGGGGGGTACGATTAAAATCAATCTCGAAAAGATGCTTAACTTTGAAATGTTTGCAAGAATGTAATGAGCAAATAAAGTAAGCAAATTAGTTTACAATATGAGAATTAAAAGCATAACAAAGATGCAAACCGATTTATAGTGGTTTGGTTGTCGTGACCTACATCCACTCCACCGATTCCCCTTCCATCGAGGCCACCAGCATCCATTAACGATCTTCTTTCAACGGGCAAAGATCAACTATCCTTTTACAACCCTCTTTCTCCTTTTCATGGGTTTAGGAGACAACTCTTACAACCTCTCTTTCTTAGACCTCACTTCTCCTTTTAGAAGAAATTTCTAAATACTAGGAAGAAGGGACTCTAAATCCTAAGAGAGTTTTCAAATTTTCTTTCCCCCTTTTTCAACTCAATTTCATGCTCAATTCTTGCTACACCATGCAAGAATAGCTGAGGTATTTATAGACCCCAAATGGTTTTAAAATTAGAGCAAAGAATGGTCTCATCCCTGGTTTCCCAGGTCATAGCAATACCACTGCTTGCAGCACTGACAATGGGCGGTACCACTGCTTGGAAGACTGTGTTTGAGCAGTACCACCACCTAGATTGGCAGTACCACCACCTGACAGTCTCGGAGACTGAGTTTGGGCGGTATCACCACCTGACACAGTCTCGGAGACTATGCTAGACAGTGTCATCTGTTGAGTCATTGCTTGGGCCTTTCACTTGGCCCAACATAGCCTAAACTTGGGCCCAGTTGATCCCTAATTGAGTTGGTCTAATTATATTCTAAACTCACTCAATTAGACTATAAACTAACTTGATCTAGACATAATCAATTACAAGCGAATCCTATATTGTCCGGCATGTCATTGGTTCTTCCAGCGCATCGTCCTCTCCTTCAGCATATTGCCCAATCAGCATATTGTCTTCTTGCTATATCTGATCTCTTTGACATAATGTCCGATCTTCTTGGCCCGCTACACTAATTCACCCCCCCTCTTAGTACCGACTTGTTCCTAACAAAATAATCTAAGATAAATCTTTTGATGCATAATTTTAAATTATTTCGAATGAAGCCAAAGAAAACTATTGTTGATATATACATCATTTTATGAATGTTTTTAATAGTTTAAAAGCACTTAGCAAATGTTTTTCTAACTTTGAACTTGTAAACAAGATTCTAAGATCCATTCCAAAAAGTTGGGATTCAAAAGTTATGGCAATACAAGAAGTAAAGGATTTGATCAATTTTTTGCTTGAAAAACTTATCGGATCATTAATGACCTATGAAATGACATGTATTGCACATGATAAACATAAAAATAATATTCCAAAAAACAAGAAAGATTTAATACTTAGAATAAAAGAAGACCACTCGAGCGAAAGCTCAAGTGATGATGACATAGAATTTTTAATAAGAAAATTTAAAAAATTCATAAAACCAAAATCTAAAAATGAACTAAATCTAGACACAACCACTTGCTATAAATGCAAGAAGCCAAGGCACTCCAAAGATGAGTGTACAAAACTAAAGAAGAAGTTGCCGAAGAAGAAGAAAGTATTCGAGGCGACATGGGACGAATCGAGTGTTGAATCTCGTATTTTGATGATGAAACTACTTGATATATGTTTATGATTTAATCTACGTTTTGAGAGGATGCTTCGATCAGGATGAGACAATTAAAGCAAGAAAATCATGTTGTGCCGGAGGAACATGTCAGAAGATTGGACGTCGGGCCGGTGGATCGGTCGACGTATCGACAGAAGGCTTCGGGCCATGGACTCGGGCATCGGGCCAAGAAGAGCGGGTATTGTGCCAAGGATATCGGAGTTACTGAGTCAACTGGCCGATTGGGCAATAGGCTGCAGGAAAGGACGATGCGCCGAAGAATCGGAAGAAGCGTCGAGGAACCAATGACATGCCGGACAACTTGGTTAATTACTTAGGATTAATTGTCTCGATCGAAGTTTTGTGTGTGCAGGATTAACTACGATGAAAGTAAGATATGCAACAGGAGTTGTGCTGGAGTCAAGACAATGATCACGTTGGAAGTTCGAGAGTTCGACGGAAGTTCGGACAGTCGTCGGAGGTTCTGCGGGAACAAATCCAAGAAGTCCATGAGCTTGCCAAAAAAGTTCGTCGGAACTCGCCAAGTGGATCGTCGCAAGTCCAGGAGTTTGCCGGAAGTCCGCAGGAGCATCACCGAGGGTTCATCGGATGATCGACGGAAGTTCGCCGGAAGCTCGCCGGAAGAAGCGATTGACGCACCGGAGCAAGTTGCAATAAATATCTTAGGAAAAATCATAGTTAGCACAATGATTAAGTTGGAAATGGGAGGTGATCCCATTAACTTAATCTTGGGGCAATTGGGCCCTTGAAAAACCCAAATTGGGCCGAATGGATCAACCCATTCGGACCCTGATTTCTGCCAGGCTGTTGAACCGCCCAAGCCAGGAGGTGGCACCGCCTGGGCTCAGTCTCCGGGCGAGACTGGGTGGTGCAACCTCCCCTGACAGGAGGTGGCACTGCTTGAGCTCGGTCTCCGAACACTGGCTGAGCGGTGCAACCGCCTCAGTCAGAAGGTTGTATCGCCTGAGCTCGGTCTTCGAGCTCTACCAGGAGGTGCAACCGCCCCTGACAGGAGGTGGCACCACCCAGAGGCTCAGTCTTCGAGCTCTGCCAGGCGGTGCAACCGCTCCAGTCAGGAGGTGCAACTGCCTGATCCCGGAATTTTGGGAATTGACAGTTTTGAGCTCCAAATTTGAACTGGGTTGGGGCCTATAAATACCCCACCCATTCAGCACTGAAAAAGCACAGAACATACATTGAAATCTTGATCTTATTCTGTGATTTTTAGAGCTCAAAATTGTTGTAAAGGCCAAAAGTTCTTCTCCCTCTTTTCTTCCAAGTTCTGAGCTTTAAAGAGAGGAGAGAAAATTCTGTAAGGGTTGTCTCCTAAGCCCGTCAAAAGGAGTGAAACTGTAAATGAGTGGTTGGCCTTCACCTATTGAAGGAAGGCCTTTAGTTGATGTCGGTGACCTCGTCGGTGGAGGAAGCCAAAAGTGGAGTAGGTCAAGATTGACCGAACCACTCTAAATCTCGGTTTGCATTTACTTTAAGCATCTTATCTTTACTGCAAACCTCCTCAATAGCTTACTGCCTTCTGTGCTTTTACGAACGTGTTTCAAAGTTCAGTGCTTTCCGAATCAGCGTTTAGACACAAATCAGTTTTATCGTACGAACATCATATTTCAGTTTGCGCTTACGTTCTGATTTCCATCATAACTGCAAACTGCCTTTATATCTTTGCTTTAACTGCATCTCGCTTCATCTCAAGTTAAAGTGGTTTACGAATCGGCTTTCATACCGAAATCGCTTTTATCGTACGAATGTCGTATTTCAGTTTGCGCTTATATTCTGATTTTCATCATAACTGCAAACTGCATTCATAGATTGACTTTAACATCATCTCGCTTGATCTTAAGTTAAAGTAATCTTAGAATCGGCTTTCACACCAAAATCGCTTTTATCGTTCGAACGTTTTTTTATCGTTGAAAGATTTCCGCTACACTAATTCACCCCCCCCACCCCCTCTTAGTGCTCTTGATCCTAACATTGAGTACATTTGAAGATGAGAAGCAAACCAACAAAAGCAAGGTGGCGAACTACACCTTAATGGCTCTCAACAATGAGATAAGTGACTCAAACAAATCTTATTTACCTTATAATGAATTACTTAATGCCTTTCATGATTTGTTTGATGAATGTAAGCTAGTTGGTAACAAATATAAATTGTTAAAAAAGGATCATGCTGTAGGGAAATCTAGGGGCGACATCACATGTACAACGGAAGAACAGAAAATAAAATCTCAAAATTTCCCATAGATATGTTCGTCATCGTGCGAAGATTGGTGTGCAAAATCCGTAAAATTAAAAACCACGTAAGAGATAGTTGTGTTACCTAGGGAGATCGTATATCCTTGAATCCTTGTAGATCTGTAGGAGAGGATGAAGGAGGTCAAGCATCCCCCTCTCTAGTGGTGATCCACACAGTAGGGCTGCAACGACGCTCCTTAAATCTCTAAGCCTGTTATATAAGGAGGAGAAGGGGAGAGGAGAATAGGAGGTGGCAACCAAAAAAACCTCTGGCCTATGGGCCTTTAGTTCTCTCCTATTTATAGAGGCTCCATATCAACTTAACCCTTATAGATCCTACCATATTAGGTACTAGACCTTCATTCAACTATTCAAGCTTCTTAGATTAGTGGATTTCTATCTAATAATTTATTATTAGCTCTTATTGGATCTCATCTATAGGATCCAATAATTCATGGGCTTATTGGATATCCAATAAGATAGGGGCTTGAACGGATATCTCATATTCGAACCTCTGCTCGTCACAACACCTACCATATGTGTGTGACCCTCTAGGCCCAATATTGAGCTGGTCGTGAGTCATACCTATCAGAACTCCTTCTGGCTCAATGAATTATTATCTCTATAATAATTCACTCGACTCATCGATCGTGGACATACTAAGCCACTACGTTGTAGTCCCCAAGCAATATAGGGGAATCTAATTCATTGGACCTGTTTGTTCTTAATTACTATATATCTATAATCTCTCATCCATCTAATACCCTAGAGACTGTATACCGGGCATGGTACTGTCAGGCCCATACGATTTCTCCTCAAATTTCGCTCTAATCGAATTCTCCCGGAAAACTCTTTCTCTCTCAATCTGAATGACCTTGGCCAGGGATTTGTTTGAGCAAGAACACATGAGATATTTCTCTCATGACATCGAAAACAGATAATCCTCTATTGATACTCAATAGCACTCGTAAGGTTGGCTACCACTCCCGATGACCGGCTATGCTAGATTTGAAACTTTTAGACCTATAAGTTTGGTATCAAAGAGTGGAGTACTAGATACACCACTCAGAGAATGAAATCACTATCTGATAATAAGATATCATCAACCATCCAAAATTCTATGAGCGGATCAATCAGTGGACTCATAATCCAATAAGCACCTATACTATACCTCTAGTGTCCCCACACGAGCAGCTATGAGACCAGCTACATCCATCATATGGACGGGTATACAACACACTAGCCTATCCGGTTATCTCAATGTCCCTCTTGAGTAACCTATTACCGATATTATTTAGGATATGTTTTTAAAGGTGAATCAGTCTCATTATCATGATCTCATCATGATCTGATTTCTATTGCACAGATCCATAGATATCACAATATATTCATACAACAGGTAATATAAAGTGATAAAATACTAAATAATAATAATAAGCAAAAAGTCTACTTGTCAAGTCACACGTGTCATCACTTACGTGATTAGCTTGCAGGACACATATGACTAGTAACCTCCCACTTAATCTAAAGCCAATCACCTTTGTGTCTAATCCCCATCAGACCCTTATGATGCTTAAATACAAGCTGAGACTATGTCTTTGTTAGTGGATCTGTGATGTTATCTTCGGATGGAACTCTTTCCACTACTACATCTCCTCGGGTCATGATCTCTCTGATCAGGTAGAACCTCCTTAATACATGCTTAGACTTTTGATGAGACCAAAGTTTCTTTGCTTGAGCAATCGCCCCATTGTTGTCACAATATAAGGGAATCGACTCCTCGTTGCCTAGCACAACTCCTAGATCTATGATGAACTTCTTTATCCAAACTCCCTCATTTGCTGCATTTGCTATAACAATGTACTTCGCCTCTGTAGTCGAGTCAGCAGTAATATCTTGCTTGGAACTCTTCCAGCATACTATTCCTCCATTCAAGGTGTACACATACCCCGAATTCGACTTGCTATTATCGACATCGGACTGGAAGCTCGAGTCTGTGTAGCCTTCAACCCTAATGCTACTACCTCCATATACTAATAAAAGATTCTTAGTCCTTCTCAAGTACTTAAGGATATACTTTGCTGCTTTCCGGTGCTCCAAGCTTAGATCCGCTTGATACCTACTCGTGACACTCAGAGCATATGCTATATCAGGCTTGGTACATAGTATGACATATATGATAGACCCTATTACTGAGGCATAGAGTATCCTATCCATGTTGGCTCTTTCTTTAGGAGTCTTTAGGGACATACTCCTAAAAAGCGATATCCCATGTCTCATCGGTATGAGACCTCTCTTGGAATTTTCTATGCCAAACCTTTTGATAATAGTGTCTATATACTTGGACTAGGATAAGCCAAGTATCTTCTTAGATCTATCTCTATATATCCGAATTCCCAAGATATAGGATGCTTCCCCTAAGTCCTTCATGGAGAAGTATATAGATAACGAAGCCTTTATTGTGGATAACATTCCTACATTATTCCCAATTATTATGATGTCATCCATATACAATCTTATAATTATAGTGTGCTGCAATAATCGATATTATTCAGATGGATTTTAGCATGGCTATGAGTGAGAAAGTTTCGCCATAGTCAATACCTTACCTTTAACTATACCTCTTAGCCACTAGTCTTGCTTTATAGGTCTGTACCTTTCCATCTACTATGATTTTTTTCTTAAAGATTCACTTGTAATCGGTGGGTATAATACCCTCGAGTGCATCAACTAAGTTCTAAACCTTATTGGAGTACATAGAATTTATATCAGAATTCATAGCTTCTTGCCACTTCTCGAAGTCTATACTCGTAATAGCCTCCTCGTAGGTTTGAGGATCAATATCTTCAACATTCTGTCCTCTAATATGTCCTATATATCTCTTAAGAGAATGAGATACTCTATCGGACCTATGTAAAGTCGAAACATGTATGCTAGGTACTAGTCATAGGTGCCTTACAAGCCAATTACGTGAGTAATGACATGCGTGACTTGACACGTAGTCTTTTTTACTTATTATTATTATTTAGTATTTTATCATTTCATATTACTTGTTGCATGAATATATTATAATGTTCATATATTTATGCAATGGGAATCAGATCGTAATAAGATCATGATAATACGACTGATTCGCCTTTAAACACAAATCCTAAATAATTCCAGTCATAGATTACTTGAGAGGGACATCAAGATAACCGGACATACTAGTGTACTGTATACTCATCCATATGATGGATGTAGCTGTTGAATCTCAGATTTTGATGATGAAACCAATTGATAGTATTTATGATCTTATCTGTGTTTTGAGTAATGTAGGAAGCTTCGATCATGAAGAGACAATTAAAAGCAGGAAGAATCATGTTGGGCCGAAGTGGAATATGTCAGAAGATTAGACGTCGAGTTGGAGGATCGGTCGATGTATCGACAGAAGACCTTGGGCCATGGGATCGGGCATCGGGCCAAGAAGAGTGAAAATTACACCAAGAAAATTGGAGTTGCGGAGGTCAATTGGCCGATTAGGTAATAGGCCACAAGAGAGGATGATGCGCCGAAGAATTGAACGAAGTGTCGATGAACCAATGACATATCGGACAACATTTGATTAGCTTTATAATAATTATCTAGATCGAATTAGGTTTTAGGCGTAATTGGGTTGGAATTGGGCCAACTCAATTAGAGGCCAATTAGGCCCAAGTTTGGGCTGTGTTGGGCCAAGTAAAAGGAACAAACAGTGACCCAATAGATGAAACCATCGATGACACAATCTCCAAGATTGTGTCAGGCGGTGGTACCACTAGTCTGGGCGGTGGTACCACCTAGACTCAGTCTCTGAGACTGTCAAGTGATGGTATCGCCAGTTTAGGCAGTGGTACTGCCTAGACACAATCTCCCAAGCGGTGGTACCGCCTAGTGTCAGTGTTGCAGGTGGTGGTATCGCCCAACATAGACGATGGTACTGCTAGTACCCCGAAAACCAGGAATGAGATACTTTTAGGCTCCAAATTTGAATTCACTTGAGGCCTATAAATACCTCTCTTATCCCTGGTTTACACAAATAAGTATAGAGAACTTAAAAGTAGGAAAACGTTATAGAAATCACTTGAGAGATCCCCTTATCTAGTTTTAAAGTTTAGAATTCTGTTTAGGGAGGAGTGAGTGCTTGTAAAAAGTTATCTTCTAAACCTGTGAAAAGGAGAAGAGGGGTGTAAAATGATAGTTAACCTTCGCCTGTTGAAAGAAGATCAGTAGTGAAAGCCGATGGCCTCGAGTGAAGAGGAATCATGAGTGGATGTAGGTTACAATGGCTGAACTACTATAAAATATGGTTTACATTTCATTCTTACTAGTTACCTTTATTGCAAATTGAATTCTTACTTTCACTATGCTTCCACACGCTTTTAAGTTATGAACGCTCTATTTTGTGCTTTAGATAAAAATGAAGTCAATTGAGTTTTTATTTGTGAAACGACTTTTGACATTTGACATACACTTAAAATCACACACGAAGGCACTAATAAAGTTAAAGATTCAAAAATCAACTTTTTGATACATGATTTTGAATTATTTTGGATGGAACCAAGTGAGACCTTTGGAGACATGTACATCTGATTTACGGATGTCATCAACGGTCTAAAAGCACTTGGTAAAAGTTTTTCTAACTTTGAACTTGTTAACAAAATATTGAGACCCCTTCCAAAAAGTTAGGACCCTAAAGTAATGGTCATTCAAGAGGCCAAGGATTTGAACTATTTTCTGCTTGAAGAACTTATCGGGTCAATAATAACCTATGAAATGACGTGCAAGATGCATGATGAACTTGATGAACTTGAGAATAACCTTTCAAAGAACAGGAAGTATTTGATACTTATAACTCAAGAAGACTCGAGCGACAACTCAAGTGATGATGAACTTGAACTTCTCACTATAAAATTTAAAAAGTTTATAAAACAAAAATTAAAGAATAAAAGTGAACTTAAAAAGAAGTTGTCAAATAAGAAGAAAGTATTCAAGGTGGCTTGAGATGAATCGAGCTCATCCGAAGATGAGGAGCAAACTAATAAGGGCAAGGTGGCGAACTGCGTAGTGACTCAATCAAATCTCTTTTTCCTTACCATGAAATTACTTAGTGCTTTTTATGATTAATTATATATATATATATATATATATATATATATATATATATATATATATATATATATATCATGACAATTGCATGTTTTGTAATAATGCTTGCACATCAAATAAGATTAATTCCTTGTATGTTATAAGTAATAATTATGTGTCTTCATGATTTTGTATTGCTTTTCGATTTTAAACAAGATGGATGGTTTTCATATGAAAAACTTGAGCATACTTATATGAAATCAACCACATAAAATGAAACACATAAAAAAGAAAATGTATTATCATTGGAATTAAAATGATAAATCAAATCTTTTGTTTAAAGAAGCCTTATGTTTAATGTGTTATATTTTTTGTCAATTTTGATGATAAAATTTATTTTTCAGTCTTAAACGATGATGAATGTTCTGATTTGACATAAAAAACTTGGGCATGCTTATATGAAATCAAATCACTTAAATTGAAACAATTAGAAAGAGGAAAGCATTTTTCTTGAATTTTTTTTCTCTATCTTATCGATTTTTCAAAAAGAGATTAATAAATCTATTCTTGAACTATTAAAGTGACTTTGTTGATTTGACAAATTGAATGAGTTGAAAATGAATGATGATTTTTCTCTTGATTCCTCATAATTATAACTTATGATATTTTTTATATAAATCATGATCTTGATTTCTCGATATTTGATACATGAGATTTTTCTATGAATCAAGATCTTATTTTTCAACTCTCATATTTCTTTTTACTAATTACTAAAAAAAGGAATTATTTAGATGAATAGTTCACAATTGATATTTCATGTTATGATTTTCATATTGTTAGGATCGGAGTGGCACTAAGAGGGGGGGGGGGAGTGAATTAGTGTAGTGGATTAATACTTGTAAGTTTAAAAATGAATTCGTAAATACGAGGAGATTTCATTTCGATAGTAACTTAAGTAGATGAAAACCGAAAGCTAGCAGTAGTGTAAATAACAATTTCAGGAAAGTAAGAACTCACACATGCAAGAAACACACCAATTTAAAGTGGTTCGATCAAAATGACCTACATCCACTTGCGAAGCCTTCTTCGATGAGGCTCTCAACTTCCACTAGCAAATCACTTTGAAGGGGAAGGACAAATACCAATCTTACAATATTTTACAAGTGATTCACACTCTTACAGATTTCAAAGAGAAAGAGGGAGGTGAACACTCAAGCAATTGAAAACAAGACTTGCTAAAGACTTTGCTAAGGCTTTATCTCAATCTCTAACTTCTCAAAGGTTGTTGTCTCTGCTGAGAATTGAGAGGTATTTATAGGCCCCAAGAGGATTCAAATTTGGGCTCTAAATTTGAATTACTTTTGGGTTCCCGATGTTGGCGGTGCCACCGCCTGTCAATGGCTGTGCCACCGCCCGACCTCTCGGGTGCTGGGCAGTGCTACCACTTAGTCCAGCAGTACCACTGCCTGATCCTCGGGTTCTGAGCGGTGCCACCGCCCAGTCTGGCGGTGCCACTGCCTAGACTGTTCCAGCTCACTAGTTGGGCTCCAAACTTGGCCCAAACCAGTCCAAATTCAGGCCCAGTTGGCCCCTAACCAGATTATAGGATTAACTCTTAATCCTAACCCTAATTACATGCAAAATATGAAGTTAAGACATAGTCCTAAGCAAATCTTATAACCGACAATGTCGAATTTCCTTTCGGTGAGCTTTTCGGCGAACTTCCGGCAGACTTCCGATACACCCTCGGATTTCTTCCGGCGGACTCCCAGCAGGCTCCCAGTCTTGTGGCGAGTTCAGTGAGTCTTTGGCAAGTAGCCGAACCTTCTCAGTGATCTCCGCGAACCTCCAATGATCTCTCCAGCAGACTTCCGAAAACTTCGGCAAGTCCCCGATTTCTTCTCGGTTGGTTCCGGCAGCACTTCCGATGAAACTTCGGACTCTCGGCGGACTCTCGAACACCCATCGAACTTGACTCTAGTAGACTTACTTTATGTCTTCAAGCTATCGTAGTTAATCCTGTATACTTAAAATAAAACTTCGTTCGAGATAATTAATCCTAAGCAATTAATCAAGTTGTCCGGCATGTCATTGGTCCCTCGACGCTTAGTTCGATTCTTCGGCACATCGTCCTCTCTTGCGGCCTATTGCCCAATCGGCCAGTTGACTTTGTAACTCCGATATCCTTAGCATAATCTTCACTCTTCTTGACCCGATGCCCGAATCCATGGCCCGAAGCCTTCTGTCGATACGTCGACCGATCCACCGGCCTGACGTCCAATCTTCTGACATGTTCCTCCGGCACAACATGATTTTTCTGCTTTAATTGTCTCATCCTAATCGAAGCATCCTCCGTCACTCAAAACACAGATTAATTCATAAACACATATCTAGTGGTTTCATCATCAAAATACGAGATTTTGGTCCCTAGTTGAGTCACCACCAACGTCACACGCCACGTCTCAACTAGTGTCAGAATCCAACGCCGCACGTCATCAGAATCCCGTGACACACATCAAGCCAAGTTCCGTACCGAGACATATGTGACACGACTATCCCGAGGGCTTGGGGCGGTGCCGTCCAACGTTGCTCAAGCATCCCCCAAGACGCTAGCTCGTCAGAAAAGCCGTCCCATCCCACAAAGGTCAGCGGCCATACCAAACTGATATGCAACTAATCCTTGCATAATAGTATATAAACCCTTGGTCGACGCCCAGCAAGAGGGGAAAAGAACTCGATATAAAAATACTCCACTGACTTGCTCGTCGGAAGGCAGGAAACACCCGACGAAGGCCATTTTGTAAGAAGGCGGACACCCCCGAGCAGCGAGCGTCTCGACCCAAGAGATACCTTACATCGCACAAGGGAGAGCAGTGAGCTAGCCCGGATCCCGACCAATGCCGACCAACATTCCTTCCCGAGGGTGCAGCCACCTCATCATCCTACTCACTTCGCAAGAAGCTCCCGACGTCGACCCGCAGACCTAACCGTGCTGACTCATTAGCCACGGTACTTGTGTTAGTGAACAAAGGTACCATGGTTGATGAGTCAACACGGTTAGGTCCGCAGGGTCGATGTCGGGAGCTTCTTGCGGAGTGAGTAGGATGATGAGGTGGCCGCGCCCTCGGGAAGGAATGTTGGTTGGCGTTGGTCGGGATCCAGGCCAGCTCATTGCTCTCCCTTATGCGATGGAAGGTATCTCTTGGGTCGAGATGCTCGCCACTCGGGGTGACCGTTTCGGAGTGACTCGGGCAAGAGTCGGGCTGGCGGAGTCGACTGGGCCCTCGTGAGAGGATGTTGATCAGCGTTTCTTGGTTTGTCGACCCAGGTGCCATTTGTGGTGGGGCACGTCTCTCTGACTCCGGGATGAATGGCAGCGCATCCTTGTGTACTAGATGGCGATTCCCGAGTTGAGGCGCTCGCTATTGGGGGTGTCCGCCTTCCTGCAAAATGGACCTCATCGGGTGTTTCCCAACTTTGGCCCCTCTGATGAGCAAGTCAGTAGAGTATTTTTATATTGAGTTTTTTCCTCCCCCCTTGGCTGGGCGTCGACCAAGGGTTTATATATTATTGTGCGAGAGTTGGTTGCGCCTTAATTCAGTATGGCCGTTGATCTTTGTGTGATGGGATGACTTTTCTGACGATCTTGGGGAACACCTGAGCGGCGTCAAACGGCATCGCCCCGAGCCCTCGGGATAGTTGTGTCGTATAGTGTCTTGGTATGAAACCTGGCTTGACGTGTGTCATGGGGTTCTAATGGCGTGCGGCATCAAATTCTGACATTGGTTGGGACGTGATGTGTGATGTCGATGGTGACTCATCTGGGGACCAAAATACACCTTATCACTTCTCCCCCCCCCCTCCAAGGCGTGCCGCTGGGTCCCTAATGGACCAAGAGGCATGCTTGGGGCTGAAGGACACAATTGTGCTGGTTGCCCATACAAGGAAGCTGGATCGACTCATCGCGGGGTGATTTTAGAGGGGCGGTGCCCCATGATTTGGGTAGGACTAATCATGCTGATCGAATGGTGGGGGCCTGACAAGGCGATACCTAAGTGTCGAAATCGGCCAAACGAGACCTGCGAAGCGAACCCGACGTGTCTTAGTTCAGATGACGGGTTTTGCATGGCCCAGAGCTACGGTTACCGAGTTTGCAAGTTGGCAAGCGAATCGAGGTGGCTCGATTTAAAGACTTGTCGGGCAGCGAATTGGAGTCGACGTGAAGCGAATCGGAGATGACGTGAAGCGACTTGGATAACGGGCTAGGCCGGTGATTCGGGCACTGGATCGACCGAGATGTGACTCGGGCATAAGATTGGTAGTGAGGTGTAGCTCGGGCAATGGATCAGGCCTATGGGCCAAGTGACCGAATCCGGTTCTGGTTCCGGTGCCGACGGGTTACAAGTCGGGAGCAATCTGGAGCAATCCGGGTAGGAAACGAACCTTGGGACCAAGTGACTACGCTCAACTCTGAATTGAGCCTGGGGACCGAGTGAGTAAGCTCAGCTCCAAATTGAACTTGGGGATCGAGTGAGTGAGCTCGGCTCCGGATTGAACCTGGGGACCGAGTAAGTAAGCTCGACTCCGGATTGAACCTGGGGACCAAGTGAGTAAGCTCGACTCTGAATTGAACCTGGGGACCGAGTGAGTAAGCTCAGCTCCGAATTGAACCTAGGGACCGAGAGAGTTAGCTCGGCTCCGAATCAACCTAGGGACTGAGTGATTAAGCTCGGTTCCGGTTTCGGTGCCGGCAGGTCGCTAGTTCGGGAGCGGTCTGGAGCGACTCGAGCAGGAATCGAACCTAGAGGCTGAGTGATTAAGCTTGGTTTCGGTTTTGGTGTAGGCGGGTCACTAGTCGGGAGTGATCTGGAGCGACCCGAGTAGGAATCAAACCTGGGGGCCGAGTGATTAAGCTTGGTTCCGGTTTTGGTGCTGGCGGGTCACCAGTCGGGAGCGATCTGAAGCGATTCGAGCATAAATCGAACCTGGGCGATGAGTGATTAAGCTTGGTTCCGGTTTCGGTGCCGGCGGGTTGCCAGTCGGGAGTAATCTGGAGCGACCCGAGTAGGAATCGAACCTGGGGGTCGAATGATTAAGCTCAGTTCCGGTTTTGGTGTCGTCGGGTCGCCAGTCAGGAGTGATCTGGAGCAATCCGGGCATGAATCGAACCTGGGGGCCTAGTGATAAACCTCGGTTCCGATTTTGGTGCTGGCGGGTCACCAGTTGGGAGCGACCCGAGCAGGAATCGAACCTGGGGGCCGAGTGATTAAGCTTGATTTCGGTGCCAGCGGGTCGCTAGTCGGGAGCGATCTGGAGTGATCCGAGCAGGAATTGAACTTGGGGGCCGAGTGATTAAGCTTGGTTCAGGTTTCAATGCCAACGGATCGCCAGTCGGGAGCGATCTAGAGCGATCCAGGTACGAATCGAACCTGGGGGCCGAATGATTAAACTCGGTTCCAGTTTTGATGCCGGCGGGTCGCCAGTCGGGAGCGATCAGGAGAAACCCGGGTAGGATTCGAACCTGGGGGCCGAGTGATTAAGCTTGGTTACAGTTTCGGTGCTGGTGGGTCTCAAGTCGGGAGTGATCTAAAGCGATCTGGGCAGGAATCGAACCTGGGGGCCTAGTGATTAAGCTCGATTCCGGTTTCGGTGCTGGCAGGTCGCCAGTCGGGAGCGATCTGGAGAGACCCGAGCAAGAATCGAACTTGGGGGCTGATTCATACCTTTATGCTATCATGCCATGTGGTGGGTCGGGTGGAGCGTCACGGGGCCTAGCGGGAAACTTCGTTTTGAATGGCCTTCAGCGAGGGGTCTCGGGTGATGGGATGCTTCTGGCGGGAGCTCCGAGATGGGCAAATATGGCAGATCTGAGGGGTTGCGATGGGTCTTTAATGCCGCGACTATTCTTCTCCTCGGGAAGCCCTAATCATCGCTTAGCCGTGGGTTACTCGCCTTTTATAATCCCCATTCAGGATGGTTGCCATCAACTTTGCCATCAATCTTTCGTCCCGCGCTTCGGCTCTTTCTTGCAACGCCATCGTCCTCTTTGCTTCAATCCTTCGCCCCGGACCCTAGGCTTCTTCCTCGCAACTCTAAGGTCAGGATCTCTCCATCTTTGTCTTTGTCTTCGTTTTCGTCTCCTCCTCCCTCTCCTTCTCCTTCTCCTTCTACAAGTTCCCGGGATGAGGTGGTGAGTGTCTCGTCGGGTAGTGCCTCCTCGGAGGCCTCGGAGGGTTCTGCCGTGCTTGAGGCCCTCAAGTCATGGCATGACGTGGACTCGGTGGTGACCAAGGACCTTCTGAGAGTGCTCCGGGACCGCTACCGCATCCCGGAGTGTTACGGCCTTCACGCCCCTCGGCTTGGGCAGCGGCCGTATGACCGATTTCCCGACGGATTCAAGTTAACAGTGGGGGAGCTTGTGTTAGAACCCTTGTAGATTCTAAACTTGGGGTTGATCTCTTTAGGGGATCGGCCTCCTT
This sequence comes from Musa acuminata AAA Group, assembly GCF_036884655.1. Classification (NCBI taxonomy): domain Eukaryota; kingdom Viridiplantae; phylum Streptophyta; class Magnoliopsida; order Zingiberales; family Musaceae; genus Musa; species Musa acuminata. Next base: position 33,169,782 of record NC_088329.1, on the reverse strand, counting down.
GGAACTCTATAGGGGCTCCTCCCTCCAAGTTGCTGCTCAAAGGCTGCAGAAAAGATTCATCTATTGCTTATGAAAAGAGGAGGAATACATGGCTATTTATAGGGCTTCTAAACCCTAACTCCTAATATGACTCCTACTCAAGACTCTTACTTCTAACCAACTCCTAATAGGACTCCTACTTAAGACTCCTATTCCTTTACAACTCCTAATTCTTCTCTAAGAAATAACCTCCTAACCCTAGCCAGCCTCTTCACCTATTTAATAGGAGTCGGCTTAGGTAGGTTTTACATGAATGTCCCTCTCAATTAGGACTCTCCTAACTAGAGTCCTAACAGCTTGAGGCGGGGCTGCGGTTCCCGGTGTACCCTGTCATAAGGGACTGTCTTCATTCTTGGGGAATCTCCCCATCCCAAGTGTCGCCAAACTCCTGGCGCTACTTCGTGGCTTTTATCTAGAAGTGTCAAGGGGCTGGGATCGAGCTATCCCGGCCCCTCTTTTTGGCTTGCTTCCGCCTGGGCAAGGGACCAGGCGGGTATTACTTGACCGCCCACAGCGGTTTCAAGATCAGTGGTGCACCCTCCAATAACAAGGTTTGGAAGAGACGTTTCTTCTATATTAGTTGTGATCAAGAGTGGGGTTTCAGCACCGGGTGGGCTTTTTGAACCATTGATAACGCCCCCCCGTCGCTCTCTGATGGAGACGCAGTGGTCGTGGATCGTCTGAGGGGTATCCAGTCCTCTTCTTGGGCGATTAAGGAGATGACCGAGGAGTGGATGGTCGAAGCGGAGCTGAGCCCCACCATAGGGGGTATGGCCATTCGCCTATAATGGCACGTTCGCTCATCCCGAACTATCTGACCGCTACCAACTTTTGTAGGAATGGTGGACCTGTGATCGATGAAGAAGATGGCCAGCACCAAGGCCATCAAGCCCCCATCTCAGGACGGGGAGGGCTCCGGAGGCGGGGTTGTCCCATTGGGGGGCACGCCGAAGAGGGTGCCGGCATTGGGACGCTCTCTTAAGAAGACGAAGACGGTGGTTCAGAAGATGCTCGCGAGCCGGGCCACCCATTCGAGCACCTCCCTGGAATCGCCCGGGGCCACTGCCCAGGGGGATGGCTCGGGGAGTGTGAAGGGGAAAGGGTCGGCCGGGTTGTCCAGTAGCGACCCTTCCAAGAGGGCACCGACATGCCCATTACTGGTACGAGAACTATGCCACATCTATTCCTGGGCCGATGGTGGGCAGTACCAAGCCCAGAGTATGGTCGATCTTCCGGCCAGGGAGCCGGGGGCCCCCTATGCCGCTTAGTGGCTGACCCTCAAGGCCGATAGCCGTCTCTGGGGCGATGGGCTAGCCGCCCAGGAGTTCGTCCGAGGGGCGCTGCACTCAGCCCTGGCCAAGGACCTCTACAACTCCACCTCCGAAGTGCTGGTAGAGCGGGCAGCCAAGTCGCTCATCTGGGTAAGTAGTGGCTTCCTTTCCCTACCTGATCCCCTCTTGCTTGGGTGCTGACACCGATCCTTGTGCAGAGTCAACACTACGGTTTGGTGTTGATCGACCGCGTCCTCGACGCTGGGCGGGTGATCGGGCGCCAATCGAAAATTGACACCTCCCTCTGGCTAGAGAACCTAGAGCTGTAAGCCAAGGGGGGTCCAAAGGCCATTGCCGCGGTCCAAGAGCGCGCCATAGCACTGGGTGAGGAGGTGGCTCATTTGAAGACCAAGCTAGAAGAAAGCCACTCACACATCCATTCACTGGATGACGAGCTGCTGACCCTCTCCTAGGACGTCGATACCGCTAGGGCGACGACCTAGGCCACTGAGAAGGCCCTGAAGGAGGAGCAGCTAGGGTTGCCCAAAAGGGTCGAGGAGGCGATCGCCGGGTATAAAGCGTCCGCCGAGTTCGAGCATGGCTTGGTGAGGTCGGGTCGAGTCATGTACGAGTATGGGTACCGAGTGGCCTGTGCTGGGGTCCCTAATGAACCAGGAGGCACGCCTAGGGCTGAAGGACGCGATTGTGCTGGTTGCCCACGCGAGGAAGCTTGATCGACTAGTCGGGGGGTGATTTTAGAGGAGTGGCGCCCCATGATTTGGATAGGACTAATCTTGCTGATCGAATGGTGGGGGCCTGACGAGGCGATACCTAAGTGTTGAAATCGGCTAGGTAAGACCTACGGAGCGAACCCGACGTGTCTCAGTTCACATGACGGGTTTCGCATGGCTCGGAGCTACGGTTGCCGAGTTTGCAAACGAATCGAGGCAGCTCGGTTTAAAGACTTGTCGAGCGGTGAATCGAAGTCGATGTGAAGCGACTTGGATAATGGGCTAGGCCGGTGATTCGGGCGCTAGATCGACCGAGACGTGACTCGGGCATAAGATTGGCTGCGAGGTGTAGCTCGGGCAATGGATCGAGCCTATGGGCCGAGTAATCGAATCCGACTCTGGTTCCGGTGCCGACGAGTCGCAAGTCAGAAGCGATCTGGAGCGATCCGGGCAGGAAACAGATCTAGGGACTAAGTGACTACGCTCGGCTCCGAATTAAGCCTGGGGATCGAGTGAGTATGCTCGGCTCCGAATTGAACCTGGGGGCCGAGTGAGTAAGCTCGGCTCCGAATTTAACCTGGGGACTAAGTGAGTAAGCTCGGCTCCGGTTTGAACCTGGGGACCGAGTGAGTAAGCTCGGTTCTGATTTCGGTGCCGACGGGTCACCAGTCGGGGGTGATCTGGAGCGACCTGGGCAGGAATCGAACCTAGGGGTAGAGTGATTAAGCTCGGTTCCAGTTTGAACTTGGGGATGAGTGAGTAAGCTCGGCTCCGAATTGAACCTAGGGACCGAGTAATTAAGCTCGGCTCCGAATTGAACCTGGGGGCCGAGTGAGTAAGTTCGATTCCAGTTTCGGTGCCAGCAGGTCGCTAGTCAGGGGTGATCTAGAGTGACTCGGGCAGGAATCGAACCTAGGGGCCGAGTGATTAAGCTCGGTTCCAGTTTGAACTAGGGGACCGAGTGAGTAAGCTCGGCTCCGAATTGAACCTGGGGACCAAGTGATTAAGCTCGATTTCTGTTTGAACTTGGGGACCGAGTGAGTAAGCTCGGCTCTGAATTGAAGATGGGGACCGAGTGATTAAGCTCAGCTCCGAATTGAACCTAGGGGCCGAGTGAGTAAGCTCGATTCCAGTATCGGTGCTGGCGGGTCGCTAGTCGGGAGCGATCTAGAGTGACCCAGGCAGGAATCAAACCTAGGGGCCAAGGGATTAAGCTTGTTTCTAGTTTCGGTGCCGACGGATCGCCAGTCGGGGGCAATTTGGAGCGACCCGGGCAAGAATCAAACCTGGGGGCTAAGTGATTAAGCTCGATTATGGTTTGAACTTGTGGATCAAGTGATTAAGCTCGGCTCCGAATTGAACTTGGGGACCGAGTGATTAAGCTTGGCTCTGAATTGAACCTGGGGGCCGAGTGAGTATGCTCGGTTCTGATTTCGGTGCCGGCGGGTCGCCAGTCGGGAGCAATCTAGAGTGACCCGGGTAGGAATCGAACCTGGGAGCCGAGTGATTAAGCTCGATTCCAGTTTTGGTGCCGACGAGTCGCTAGTCGGGGGCGATCTGGAGTGACCCGAGTAGGAATTCAACTTGGGGGCCTATTCAAACCTGAATGCCATCGTGCCACATGGCGGGTCGGGTGGAGCGTCATGGGGCCTGGCGAGAAACTTCATTTTGAACGGCCTTCGGTGGGGGCTTTGGGGTGATGGGACGCCTTTGGTGGGAGCTCCGAGGTGGGTGTATCTGGCGGATCCAAGGGGTTACAACGGATCTTTAATGCTGCGACTGTTCCTCTCCTCGGGAAGCCCTAATTGCAACCTCGCCGTGGGTTACTCACCTTTTATAATCCCCATTCAGGGTGGTTGCCATCACCTTTGCCATCAATCTTTCGTCTCGCGCTTCGACTCTTTCTTGCAACTCCGCCATCCTCTTTGCTTCAATCCTTCGCCCCAGACCCTGGGCTTCTTCCTCGTAACTTTGAGGTCGGGATGTCTTCGTCTTTGTCTTCATTTTCGTCCCCTCCTCCCACTCCTTCTCCATCTCCTTCTATAAGTTCCCGGGATGAGGTGGTGAGTGTGTCTTCTGGTAGCACCACCTCGGAGGCCTCGGAGGGCTCCACCGTGCTTGAGGCCCACAAGTCGTGGTATGACGTGGACTCGGTGGTGATCGAGGACCTTCTGAGAGTGCTCCAGGACTACTACCGCATCTTGGAGTGTTACGGCTGTTGAATCTCGGATTTTGATGATGAAGTCAATTGTCATTTGTTATCTAATCTATATGTTGAGATAAGTGTGCAGGATAAACTATGATGAAACTAATGTTAGGATCGAGAGCACTAAGAGGGGGGGGGGGGGTGAATTAGTGCAGCAGATAAATTTCAGCGATTAAAAACGAAAGCTGCGTTCGTTTGATAAAAACTATTTTGATGCAAAAGCCGATTCTAAGAATACTTATGATTAAGTGCAGTTTATGTCTAAACACAGTTTGCGTCTAAGCGCAGTTTACGCAGTTTGCGTCTAAATGCAGTTTGCGTCTAAATGCATATTGCGTCTAAGAGCAGTTTGCGTCTAAGCGCAGTTTGCGTCTAAGATCAGATTGCGTCTAAGCGCAGTGCAGTTTGCGTCTAAACGCAGTTTTACGTCTAAACACAGTTTTACGTCTAAACGTAGTTTTACGTCTAAACGCAGTTTGCGTCTAAACGTAGTTTTACGTCTAAACGTAGTTTTACGTCTAAACGCAGTTTACATCTAAAACACAGTTTTAAAGGGATCTGAACTTAGAAACTTCGTTCGTAAAAGCGCAGAAGATAGTTTTGCAGAATCAAAACGTAAACGTAAACTATAACGTATGAAAACACCGATTTACGTCTGAATGCAGATTCGGAAAGATCAGCACTTAGAAACTTGTTCGTAAAGGCGCAGAGAGCAGTAGCTATGTAGGAGGTTTGTAGTAATGATAAAGTGCTCAAAATAAGCGCAAACCAGAGATTTAGAGTGGTTCGGTCAGTCTTGACCTACTCCACTTTTGGCTTCCTCCACCGACGAGGTCACCGACGTCAACTAGAAGCCTTCCTTCAATAGGCGAAGGCCAACTACCCTCTTACAGATTCACTCCTTTTGATGGGCTTAGGAGACAACCCTTATAGAAGTTTTCTCTCCTCTCTTTACAACTCAAACTTGAAGAATAGAAAGAGGAGAACTAGCAGTTTTGAGCTCTAAGAAACACAAAAAGATAGCAAGATTTCGAGTGTGTGTTCTGTGCTTTCAGTGCTGAATGGGTGGGGTATTTATAGGCCCCAACCCAGTTCAAATTTGGAGCTCAAAACGATCAAATCCCGGAATTCCGGGATCAGGCGGTTGCACCTCCTGATTGGAGAGGTTGCACCTCCCAGTCTAGCTCGAAGACTGAGCTCAGGCGGTGCCACCTCTCTGTCAGGGAGGTTGCACCGCCTAGTCTAGCTCAAAGACTGAGCTCACGCGGTTCCACCTCCTGGCTGGGGAGGTTGCACCGCCCAGTCTCGCTGGGAGGCTTAGCCCAGGCGGTGCCACCTCCTGGCCTAGGCGGTTGCACCTCCTGGTGCAATCAGGGTCCGAATGGTTAGCTCCATCAGGCCCAATTTCAGTCTTTCAGGGGCCCAATTGCCCCAAGATTAAGCTAATGGGATCACCTCCCATTTTCCAACTTAATCAATGTGCTAACTACGATTAGATCTAAGACAATTTCTGCAGCTTTGCTTCGGTGCGTCAATCGCTTCTTCCGGCGAGTTTCCGACGAACTTCCGTCGATCATCCGATGAACCCTCGGTGATGCTCCTACGGACTTCCGGCAAACTCCTGGACTTTGCGACGATCCACTTGGCGAGTTCCGACGAGCTTCGCTTGGCAAGCTTCTGGACTTCTCGGATCTGTTCTCGCAGAACCTCCGACGACCGTCCGAACTTCCGTCGAACTCTCGAACTCCCAACGTGATCATGAACTTGACTCCGGCGCAACTCCTGCTGCTTGTCTTTCTTCCATCGTAGTTAATCCTGCACACTCAAAACAAAAACTTCGATCGAGACAATTAATCCTAAGCAATTAACCAAGTTGTCCGGCATGTCATTGGTCCCTCGACGCTTCGTTCGATTCTTCGGCGCATCGTCCTTTCCTGCAACCTATTGCCCAATCGGCCTGTTGACTCCGCAACTCCGATATCCTTGGCACAATACCCGCTCTTCTTGGCCCGATGCCCGAGTCCACGACCCGAAGCTTTCTGTCGATACGTCGACCGATCCACCGGCCCGACGTCCAATCTTCTGACATGTTCCTCCAGCACAACATGATTTTCCTGCTTTAATTGTCTCATCCTGATCAAAGTATCCTGCGTTACTCAAAACGCAGATTAATTCATAAACATATATCAAGTGGTTTCATCATCAAAATATGAGATTCAACAATCTCCCCCTTTTTGATGATGACAACCACTTGATGACGGAGTTAAACTTAACTCCCGGCGTTTAAACAAACTCCCCCTATCAATATGCCATATTGATAAAACCTTGAATTCAAACTGAATTCAAGTCATTGCAATATTCATCATGAATACTTGCAACACGTCATCATGAACTTATGCATAAACTTATGCATAACATCATACTTCTCCCCCTTTGTCATCAACAAAAAGGAGAAGTATCACAATCAAGTGTTTGTGATATAAGTTTAACTCATTGTATGAAAAACATAATATCTATTGTTATCATCATGCAAGTTTGCTATCATCATATGGTAAGATATCAACATGTAAAATTACGATTCAAGTTCTTGATATCTTAACATGATATGACATTCATAGCACCTATTCATATGAATGCTGCTTTTGATATCTCATCATAATATGGCATTCATGACACTTTTAGGATCAAGAAAATCCGAAAATGAAATTTGACACTTTTATACATTCGGACAGGGTTTTACTAGAGATATTCAATTACAATCATGAAGGTAAAACATGCTTATTATCATGGAAATTTTTGTATTCAAGCACATAATTTTCAACATGTAATCATGGCAAGTAATTGTGTAAAATCATTATGGCAATCAAGTGATTTGATCATTCAATCAAAAAAGTCCGAAAAATAATTTTAACACGTTTAATCATTCGGACATATTTTTGCCATAGTTTTTCAAATAGATTCATGAAGATAAGGCATGCTCATCATCATGGTAGTATGATAGCAAGTTTACCATATACAAGCTAGCAAAAAATTTCTACATTTTAAGGCCCGCAAGCTAGCAATTTTGAGATGTTCAAGAAGGCAACTCTTGCTTCTTGAAATATAAGTTTTGCTAGATGTGCAAGTTAACTTTTTGCTTCTTGAGATAGGTAAGATAGCACTTTTGCAATTTTTGTTTGGCAAGCTTGTGATGTTCAAGATAACAAGCTCTTTCTTCTCTTTTGAGAAGTATCATTTTTGCTTTCTTTGCAAAGTGCAAGCTAGCAAAATGCCAAACTAGCAAGAGATAATGTTTTACATGAGGCAAGCAAACAATTTGGCAAGTGTTACATTTGCATCTTCTCTTTAGATGTGCAAGAAAATAAACAAGTTTTTGCATTTTCTTGACATTTCAAGCTAGCAATTATCGGTGATGTTCAAGATAGCAATTTCTTCTCTTTTGTAATTTTTGCATTTTTCTTGAATTGTGCTAGCAATCTATCTCCCCCTTTGTCATTGTCAAAAAGAAGGGAAAAACCCTTTACATCAATTTCTAAATCATGACAAAGGTAAGTAATCATTCTTATTTGTGCATCATTATAGTTTCAATGCACAAATTCATTAACATTACATTTCATTTTTTTTTTTTTTTTGCATGATACGAATAATCAATCATCATCATGAGCATATCAAACATGATATTCAAGCATTCATGATATATCATTTCGGCAACATGATCATAGATATTCAAACGATGGTATCTAAATGTCAGAATTCATTACATCCTATTATGCATGATCATTAACTCCTCATTTGTATTTCATGCATTATTTCATTTCATCTCATAAGAAATATCAAGAAGAGTTATTGGATGATGAGATAAATATTTTATGAATACACGGAATATCATAAGTGTTTCAAGTATTCATATTTTCACATGAAGCATATTATCATTTTTAAGATTCATAACATGAATAATGTTATTACTATTTCATCAAAATTAATTTCGAGATTCACACAATATCATGAAATCATTAATCTCGATAAGATGGGAAAAGCATTTTCTTTTTAAGTGATTCTTTTAACATATCATAAAAAACTCATTCATAATTCAAGTGATTTACAAGATATCATAAATGAATTTATCACTTGTATTTCATCAAAATCGAGAACTCTAGAGATAAAAAATGATTGAAGCATTTAATCTGATTGAAGCATGATTCATATTTAAAGTGTATACGAATCAAGCATTTGTCAAATCTGAAATCATCCTCAAAATTACATTCAATAAATTCATATATGACAAGCATAGATTTATTGAAAAATCAATAAGATAGAGGATTACATTTCAAGTGTTCATCAATTGTAGCATTTCATCACATGGTAAGATATCAATACGTAAAATTACGATACAAGTTCTTGATATCTTAACGCATGATGCAAACATGGCATAATGCAAATTTGGCAATCATAGCATCAATTCATATAAGCATTGCAAATATGGCAATCATATCAATTCATATATCTCTTGATGATGCAAGCATGGGATAATCATAGCATAGTGTTTATAGCATTAATTCATATATTTCTCCCCTTTTTTAAGTGTTTCATCTTAAGTGATCGATTTCATGTTAGTATGCTTTTTCATTTATGTCAAATGAAAACATGCATCAACCCCTTTTTTTTTTAAAGCCACTGTTATTATCATGAAAATCGATAATCAAGAATCATCATACATAAAAAATATATACTCATTAATCATAACTTCAAATTAAGCATAATTTCATAAGGTATTTTTAATCACAATCATTTTGTTTATCATAAACGTGCAATTTTCATGATTATTTTCAAAATTACTAGAATGATAAGCATGATTCCTAATTGTTTGTATTTTCATTATAAAATTATTAAACATGTGATTTTCAAGAAAATTAAATAAAAAAGAAAAATGCTTTAAGCATCATGTAATTTCAAAGTAAATTAAAGACATTTTGATTACCTCAGCATCGAAAGGCATAAAGGCGTAGTTTGCCACCTTGCCTTTGTTGATTTTCTCCTCGTCTTCGGAGGAGCTCGATTCATCCCAATTTTTGTTCTTCTTCTTGCGTTCAAAGCAAGTAGTTTCGTTCTTTTTACTTTTTAATTTTTGTTTCATTTGTAGTTTAAGTTCACCATCACTTGAGCTTATGCTTGCGTGGTCTTCAAATGTTCTATGTCCCAAATCCTTCCTGTTCTTTGGAAGGTGGTTCTCAAGTTCTTCACGTGCATTGCACGTCATTTCATATGTGATCAATGAACCAATTAGTTCTTCAAGTGGAAATTGGTTCAAGTTTTTCGATTCTTGAATAGCAGTTACTTTTGAATCCCAAGTTTTAGAAAGTGAGCGCAAAACTTTGTTACCGAGTTCAAAATCCGAAAAGCTTTTACCAAGTGATTTTAAACCATTGACGACATCCGTAAAACGGGTGTACATGTCAACAACGGTTTCGCTTGGTTTCATATGAAAAAGCTCGAAATCATGCAGTAAAATATTAACTTTCGAGTCTTTGACTCTACTAGTTCCCTCGTGCGTGATTTCAAGAGTGCGCCAAATATCGAAAGCCGTTTCGCACAAAGAAACCCGATTGAACTCATTTTTGTCCAAGGCGCAAAATAAGGCATTCATAGCCTTTGCATTTAAAGAAAAATACTTCTTCTCTAAATCCGACCATTCGTTCATCGGTTTAGAGGGAAGTTGAAAACCATTTTCAACGATATTCCATAAATCCAGATTTAGAGAAATCAAGAAAACTCTCATTCGAGTTTTCCAATAAGTGTAGTCCAATCCGTTAAAGAACGGTGGACGAAAGACCGAAAAGCCCTCTTGAAGAGCCATTTCTCTCGGGTGTAAATCCGAAATGAGAAATACCCCGCTCTGATACCAATTGTTAGGATCGAGAGCACTAAGAGGGGGGGGGTGAATTAGTGCAGCGGATAAATTTCAGCGATTAAAAACGAAAGCTGCGTTTGTTTGATAAAAACTATTTTGATGCAAAAGCCGATTCTAAGAATACTTATGATTAAGTGCAGTTTATGTCTAAACACAGTTTGCGTCTAAGCACAGTTTACGCAGTTTGCGTCTAAATGCAGTTTGCGTCTAAATGCATATTGCGTCTAAGCGCAGTTTGCGTCTAAGCGCAGTTTGCGTCTAAGAACAGATTGCGTCTAGGCGCAGTGCAGTTTGCGTCTAAACGCAGTTTTACATCTAAACATAGTTTTACGTCTAAACGTAGTTTAACATCTAAACGCAGTTTGCGTCTAAACGCAGTTTTACGTCTAAACATAGTTTTACGTCTAAACGTAGTTTACGTCTAAAACACAGTTTTAAAAGGATCTGAACTTAGAAACTTCGTTCGTAAAAGCGCAGAAGACAATTTTGCAGAATCAAAACGTAAACGTAAACTATAACGTATGAAAACACCGATTTACGTCTGAATGCAGATTCGGAAAGATCAGCACTTAGAAACTTGTTCGTAAAGGCACAGAGAGCAGTAGCTATGTAGGAGGTTTGCAGTAATGATAAAGTGCTCAAAATAAATGCAAACCAGAGATTTAGAGTGGTTCGATCAGTCTTGACCTACTCCACTTTTGGCTTCCTCCACCGACGAGGTCACCGACGTCAACTAGAAGCCTTCCTTCAATAGGCGAAGGCCAACTACCCTCTTACAGATTCACTCCTTTTGACGGGCTTAGGAGACAACCCTTACAGAAGTTTTCTCTCCTCTCTTTACAACTCAAACTTGAAGAATAGAAAGAGGAGAACTAGCAGTTTTGAGCTCTAAGAAACACAAAAAGATAGCAAGATTTCGAGTGTGTGTTCTGTGCTTTCAGTGCTGAATGGGTGGGGTATTTATAGGCCCCAACCCAGTTCAAATTTGGAGCTCAAAACAATCAAATCCCGGAATTCCGGGATCAGGCGGTTGCACCTCCTGACTGGAGAGGTTGCACCTCCCAATCTAGCTCGAAGACTGAGCTCAGGCGGTGCCACCTCCTGGCTGGGGAGGTTGCACCGCCCAGTCTCGCTGGGAGGCTTAGCCCAGGCGGTGCCACCTCCCGGCCTAGGCGGTTGCACCTCCTGGTGCAATCAGGGTCCGAATGGTTAGCTCCATTCGGCCCAATTTCAGTCTTTTAGGGGCCCAATTGCCCCAAGATTAAGCTAATGGGATCACGTCCCATTTTCCAACTTAATCAACGTGCTAACTACGATTAGATCTAAGACAATTTCTGCAGCTTTGCTTCGGTGCGTCAATCACTTCTTCCGGCGAGTTTCCGGCGAACTTCCGTCGATCATCCGATGAACCCTCGGTGATGCTCCTGCGGACTTCCGGCAAACTCCTGGACTTTGCGACGATCCACTTGGCTTGTTCCGACGAGCTTCGCTTGGCAAGCTTCTGGACTTCTCGGATCTGTTCTCGCAGAACCTCCGACGACCGTCCGAACTTCCGTCGAACTCTCGAACTCCCAACGTGATCATGAACTTGACTCCGGCGCAACTCCTGCTACTTGTCTTTCTTCCATCGTAGTTAATCCTGCACACTCAAAACAAAAACTTCGATCGAGACAATTAATCCTAAGCAATTAACCAAGTTGTCCGGCATGTCATTGGTCCCTCGACGCTTCGTCTGATTCTTCGGCGCATCGTCCTTTCCTACAGCCTATTGCCTAATCGGCCTGTTGACTCCGCAACTCCGATATCCTTGGCACAATACCCGCTCTTCTTGGCCCGATGCCCGAGTCCACGACCCGAAGCTTTCTGTCGATACGTCGACCGATCCACCGGCCCGACGTCCAATCTTCTGACATGTTCCTCCAGGACAACATGATTTTTCTGCTTTAATTGTCTTATCCTGATCGAAGTATCCTGCGTTACTCAAAACGCAGATTAATTCATAAACATATATCAAGTGGTTTCATCATCAAAATACGAGATTCAACAACTAAGATATGCAACAGGAGTTGCGCCGGAGTCAAGACAACGATCACGTTGGGAGTTCGAGAGTTCGACGGAAGTTCGGACAGTCGTCGGAGGTTCTGCGGGAACAAATCCGAGAAGTCCAAGAGCTTGCCAAAGAAGCTCGTCGGAACTTGCCAAGTGGATCGTCGCAAGTCCAGGAGTTTTCCGAAAGTCCGCAGGAGCATCATCGAGGGTTCATCGGATGATCGACGGAAGTTCGCCGGAAGAAGCGATTGACGCACCGGAGCAAGTTGCAGTAAATGTCTTAAGAAATATTGTAGTTAGCACAATGATTAAGTTGGAAATGGGAGGTGATCCCATTAATTTAATCTTGGGGCAATTGGGCCCCTAAAAAACCCAAATTGGGCCGAATGGATCAACCCATTTGGACCCTGATTTCTGCTAGGCGGTTGAACCGCCCAAGCCAGGAGGTGGCACCGCCTGGGCTAAGTCTCCGAGTGAGACTAGGTGGTGCAACCGCCCCAACCAGGAGGTGGCACCGCCTGGGCACAGTCTCCGAGCGAGACTGGGCGGTGCAACCTCCCTTGACAGAGGTGGCACCGCTTGGGCTCGGTCTCCGAGCATTAGCTGAGCAGTGCAACCGCCTCAGTCAGGAGGTGGCACCGCCTGAGCTCGGTCTTCGAGCTCTGGCAGGAGGTGCAACCACCCCTGACAAGAGGTGGCACCACCTAGAGGCTCAGTCTTCGAGATCTACAAGGCGGTGCAACCGCTCCATTCATGAGGTGCAATCGCCAGATCCCGAAATTCCGGGAATTGACAGTTTTGAGCTCCAAATTCAAACTGGGTTGGGGCCTATAAATACCCCACCCATTTAGCACTGAAAGGGCACTGAATATACATTGAAATCCTGATATTGTTTTGTGATTTTTAGAGCTCAAAATTGTTGTAAAGGCCAAAAGTTCTTCTTGTTGAATCTCGGATTTTGATGATGAAGTCAATTGTCATTTGTTGTCTAATCTATGTGTTGAGATAAGTGTGCAGGATTAACTACGATGAAAGTTAGACATGCAGCAGGAGTTGCGCTGGAGTCAAGACAATGATCACGTTGGGAGTTCGAGAGTTCGACGGAAGTTCGGACAGTCGTCGGAGGTTCTGCTGGAACAAATCCGAGAAGTCCATAAGCTTGCCAAAAGAAGCACGTCGGAACTCGCCAAGTGGATCGTCGCAAGTCCAGGAGTTTGCCGGAAGTCCGCAGGAGCATCACCGAGGGTTCATCGGATGATCGACGGAAGTTCGCCGGAAACTCGCCGAAAGAAGCGATTGACGCACCGGAGCAAGCTGCAGAAATTGTCTTAGGATTTATCGTAGTTAGCACAATGATTAAGTTGGAAATGGGAGGTGATCCCATTAGCTTAATCTTGGGGCAATTGGGCCCCTGAAAAACCCAAATTGGGCCGAATGGATCTACCCATTCGGACCCTGATTGCTGTGGGAGGTGCAACCGCCCAAGCCAGGAGGTAGCACCGCCTGGGCTAAGTCTCCCAGGGAGACTGGGCGGTGCAACCGCCCTAGCCAGGAGGTAGCACCGCCTGGGCTCAGTCTCCGAGCGAGACTGGGCTGTGCAACCTCCCCTGACAGGAGGTAGCTCCGCCTGAGCTCAGTCTTCGAGCTCTGGCAGGCGGTGCAACCGCCCCAGTTAGGAGGTGCAACCGCCTGAGCTCGGTCTTCGAGCTCTGGCAGAGAGGTGCAACTGCCCCTGACAGAGATGGCACCGCCTAGAGGCTCAGTCTTCGAGCTCTGCTAGGTGGTGCAAACGCCCCAGTCAGGAGGTGCAACCGCCTGATCCCGGAATTCCGGGAATTGACAGTTTTGAGCTCCAAATTTGAACTGGGTTGGGGCCTATAAATACCCCACTCATTCATCACTGAAAGAACATAACTTACACTCGAAATCTTGATCTTTTTCTGTGATTCTTAGAGCTCAAAATTGTTGAAAAGGCCAAAAGTTCTCCTCCCTCTGTTATTCAAAGTTTTGAGTTGTAAAGAGAGGAGAGAAAATTTCTGTAAGGGTTGTCTCCTAAGCCCGTCAAAAGGAGTGAAACTGTAAAAGGGTGGTTGGCCTTCGCCTATTGAATTAGTTGACGTCGGTGACCTCATCGGTGGAGGAAGCCAAAAGTGGAGTAGGTCAAGATTGACCGAACCACTCTAAATCTCGGTTTGCATTTACTTTGAGCATTTTATCTTTACTGCAAACCTCCTAAATAGCTACTGCCTTCTGCGCTTTTACGAACGAGTTTCTAAGTTCAGAACTTTCCGAATCTGCGTTTAGACGTAAATCAGCTTTTTCGTACGATCATTACATTTCAGTTTACGTTTACGTTTTGATTTCAATCATAACTGCAAACTGCCATCTACGCATTTATAAAACATATCTCAAAGTTCAGTATCCTCAAAATTGGCATTTAGACGTAAACTGATTTTATCGTACGAACGTCGCATTTCAGTTTGCGCTTGCATTTTGATTTTTATCATAAACTGCAAACTGCCTTCGTAGATTTACTTTAACGTCATCTCGCTTAATCTTAAGTTAAAGTAATCTTAGAATCGGCTTTTACATCGAAATCGTTTTTATCAAACAAACGCAGCTTTCGATTTTAATAGTGAAAGATTTCCGCTGCACTAATTCACCCCCCCCCCCCCCCCCCCCCCCCTCTTAGTGCTCTTGATCCTAACAATTAGTATCAGAGCGAAGTTAACTCTCAAACGGATTAAAACCCAAGAGAGATGGCTTACGCCAGAAACCAAGAGGGCCATTCTATTACACGTCCACCCATGTTCAATGGGACGGACTACACCTATTGGAAGACCCGAATGAGGATCTTTCTTATTTCTATGGATTTTGAACTTTGGAATCTTGTCGAAAACGGTTTTTCGAAGTCTTCTCTTCCAATGATCGATTGGAATGATTTGGAGAAGAAAGCTTTCGCTCTTAATGCAAAGGCTATGAATGCCTTATTTTGTGCACTTGATAAAAACGAGTTTAATCGTGTTTCGATTTGTGAAACCGCATTTGATATTTGGCACACACTCGAAGTGACTCGTGAAGGCACAAGTAGAGTGAAAGAGTCAAAAATCAATCTTTTGCTACACTCTTTTGAACTTTTCCGGATGAAACCGAGTGAGACTATTGGCGACATGTTTACCCGTTTCACGAATGTCGTCAATGGTCTAAAAGGACTCGGAAAAAGTTTTTTAGATTTTGATCTCGTAAATAAGATTCTAAGATCCCTTCCTAAAAGTTGGGATCCTAAAGTCACTGCTATTCAAGAGGCGAAAGATCTAAACAACTTCCCTCTTGAAGAACTAATTGGGTCATTAATGACCTACGAGATGACTTGCAAAGCTCATGAAGAGCAAGAAGACATCCTTCCAAAGAACAGGAAGGATATGGCACTTAGAACTTCAGAAGACCATTTGAGAGAAAACTCAAGTGATGAGGACTGTGACGATGACTTAGCACTTCTAATAAGAAAATTTAAAAAATTCATTAAAAGAAACAAGTTTAAAAATGACACAAAAAATAAACTTGAACCCAAAAAGGACCAAGTCATTTGCTATGAGTGCAAAAAGCCGGGACACTACAAGAGTTATTGTCCCCAAATCAAAAAGAGAACACCAAAGAAGAAGGCGCTCAAAGCAACATGGGATGATTCGAGCGCATCCGAAGAAGAGGAGTCCAACACCAAGCAAGTTGCTAATTACGCCCTAATGGCCATCGGAGAAGAGGTAACGGATTTAATTGATGCAGATTTACCTTATCATGAATTATTAAATGCTTTCCATGAATTATTTGATGAATGTAAGACAATTAGTAGAAAATATAAATTGCTAAAAAAGGAGCATGATAGTCTTATTTGTAATTTCGATAAGTTAAAAGCTGAATATCATGATAGTTTAAGCTCATGCATAAAATGCCATGATCTAGAAACTCTCCAAAAGGAAAACTTGCTACTTAAGGACACCTTGAAGAAATTCGAGGTTGGTAGCAAGTCATTAAACATGATCCTTGCAAACAAGGGTCATATTCCCAAAAGAAGTGGAATTGGATTTGTGAGAAGTCCTCACCAAAATCCAACCACCTTCATAAAAGGCCCCATCTTACATGTTCGACACCAAAGCAAATGCAACTTTTGTTGCAAACTTGGACACAAAACGTATTATTGTCCATTCAAGAAGATTAGTCCGAATAAATTAATTTGGGTCCCTAAAGGAACCATGATAAACTCTATGCAACATGATAAACAATGTAGATCTATCTTTGAGGCACCCAAAAGCAAATGGGTACCTAAAAATCATCCTTTCTTGTAGAAACCCATACCATCGCAAGCTAGGAGCAAGAGATGGTACCTTGATAGTGGATGCTCAAGGCATATGACCGGAGATCCATCTCAATTCTCTAAGCTCACTAGCATAGACGAAGGCTATGTCACCTTCGGAGACAACAACAAGGGTAAAATCATTGGCAAAGGAACCATAGGTAACAAATCCAACTTCTTTATTAAAGATGTTTTGTTAGTTGATGGTTTAAAACATAACCTCTTGAGCATTAGTCAATTATGTGATAAAGGATACATTGTTAGATTCGAATCTAATGCTTGCATCATTGAAAAACCACACAAAAACATGTCTATGATTGCATTAAAATAAAATAACGTATACACTATTGACATCAATGATTTGTGTAATGAAATGTGTTTTTCGGCTTTGAATGAGGATGCTTGGCTATGGCATAGAAGATTAGGTCATGCTAGCATGAAACTAATCACTCAAATATCATCTAAAGATCTTGTAAGAGGAATTCCTCATATCAAGTTTATCAAAGATAATGTATATGATGCTTGCCAATTAGGTAAACAAATTAAGGGTAGTTTCAAATCTAAGAATCAAATAAGCACCTCTAGGCCATTACAATTGATCCATATGGACTTGTTCGGACCAATCTCTACATCAAGCCTAGGAGGTAGCAAATACGCCTTCGTCATTGTGAATGACTATAGTAGATACACATGGACTTACTTCTTAAAATAGAAAAATGAATGCTTTAGATCTTTTACCAAGTTTTGTAAACTTGTTCAAAACGAGAAGGGTTCTATGATTTCGTCAATTAGAAGTGATCATGGTGGAGAATTTCAAAACCATGGTTTCCAAGAATTATGTGAACTCAATGGATACAACCATAATTTCTCTACTCTAAGAAATCCTCAACAAAATGGAGTAGTAGAAAGAAAAAATCAAAATTTACAAGAAATGGCAAGAACCATGTTGAATGAACATAGCCTACCCAAATATTTTTGGGTCGAAGCCGTAAACACTGCATGCTATATTTTGAATAGAGTTCTAGTTAGACCCTTACTTACCAAACTCCTTATGAGTTATGGAACAACAAAAAACCCAATGTTTCATATTTTAAAGTCTTTAGGTGTAAATGCTTTATCTTGAATGAAAAAGATAACTTAGGAAAATTTGATGCTAAATCCGATGAAGGAATCTTTCTTGGTTATTCTTCGGTTTCTAAAGCTTTTCGTATCTTCAATAAAAGAACATTAATTATTGAAGAATCCATTCATGTTGTTTTCAATGAGATTTCCGAAATCAGGAAAAACGATTTTGATGATGATGTTAATTTTGATTCCTTGAATTTAAATGAAACCCCGTCTCCAACTAGCAACTTGAATGCATCCACTTCTGAAACATCCTTACCCAAGGATTGGAAGTATGTAGATGCTCATCCTAAGGAGCTAATCTTAGGAGACACATCAAAGGGGGTTCAAACACGATCCTCTCTTAAAAATTTTTGTGCCAACACCGCTTTTCTCTCCCAAATTGAACCCAAATGCGTTGACGAAGCCATGAAAGATGATTCATGGATTATCGTAATGCAAGATGAATTAAATCAATTTGAGAGAAATGAGGTGTGGAAGCTTGTTCCTAGGCCAAATGACCATTTAGTTATTGGTACTAAATGGGTCTTTAGAAACAAGCAAGATGAAAATGGTATCGTGGTTAGAAACAAGGCTAGACTAGTGGCCAAAGATTTCAACCAAGAAGAAGGTATCGATTACGAAGAAACTTCACTCCTGTGGCTCGATTAGAAGCCATAAGGATGCTCCTTGCCTACGCTAGTAGTAATAATTTTAAGCTGTTTCAAATGGATGTTAAAAGCGCTTTTCTTAATGGTTTTATTTCTGAAGAAGTCTATGTTGAACAACCTCCTGGATTTGAAAATAATAGCCTCCCTAATCATGTGTTTAGATTAACTAAAGCTCTCTATGGTTTAAAACAAGCTCCGAGGGCTTGGTATGAGAGACTTAGTTCTTTTCTTATTAAAAATAATTTCATAAAAGGCAAGGTTGATACTACATTATTCATCAAGAATTTTGAAAATAGTTTTCTCATTGTTTAGATTTATATTGATGATATTATCTTTGGTTCTACGAATGAATCTCTTTGTGAATCTTTTGCTAAAACTATGAGTCTTGAATTTGAAATGAGTTTAATGGGAGAGTTAACATTCTTCTTAGGTTTACAAATCAAACAACTAAGCAAATGCATCTTTATTAGTCAAACTAAATATGCTATGAATTTACTAAAAAAGTTTAATATGAATAACTCAAAAGCTATTGACACTCCTATGAGCACCTCCACTAAGTTAGAAATTGATGAAAGTGGAGAAAGTTTCGATCAAAAAACTTATAAGGGTATGATAGGAAGTTTACTTTACCTTACTGCAACTAGACTAGACATCATGTTCAGTGTAGGGCTTTGTGCTAGATTTCAATCAAACCCTAAGATATCTCATCTCAAAGCAGTTAAAAGAATACTTAGATATCTTAATGGTACCACAAATCTAGGATTATGGTACCCAAAATCAGAAAATCTTGAGTTAATTGCTTATGCTGATGCAGACTTTGCTAGCTGTAGACTAGATAGAAAAAGCACATCAGGAACATGTCAATTTTTAGGACATGCCCTTGTTTCCTGGTCATCTAAGAAACAAAACTCGGTTGCACTATCAACAACCGAAGCTGAATATATTGCAGCAAGTGCATGCTGTGCACAAGTTGTATGGATGAAAAACACTTTAGAAGATTATAAAGTTCATCTTAAAAATATTCCCATTAAATGTGATAACACAAGTGCAATATGCTTAACAAAGAATCCTATACAATACTCAAGAACAAAACATATTGATATTAGACATCACTTTATACGAGATCATGTTACTAATCATGATATAATCATAGAGTTCATTGACACTAAACATCAACTAGCCGATATTTTTACAAAACCTCTAAGTGAAGAACAATTTGATTTCATAAGAAGAGAATTAGGAATGTTGATGTGTCCGAATACATAAACTAGTTAAAATTATCTTTCGGACTTTATTGAATGATCATATCACTTGACTGCCATTACATGCCTAAATAACATGTTGGAAATCATGTGTTGAATACAAAAATGTTTTGTCTTTTGATTGTATTTGAAAATCTGTAGCATAGTTTTGTCCGAATGCATGAAAGAGTTAATTTCATTTTCGGATTCGCTTAACAATTGGAATGCTAAAAATCAGATTTTCTCGTACACTCTTACGAAAAATATTTTTCTGAAATGGATTTGATAAAATGATTCCATCTTGAAATATAGATGATAGTATTTCTATTTACAAAAAGATTGTTTCACATATCTTGACTCAAAGCAAACTCACAAATAGCATGAATCAAAGCAATCAACATATCATGTTTTCCTTTATGTGCTTGAACAATTAATTTCCTATCATTTACTATTGGAAATAACATGAATCAAGTAAAGGCATGAAACAATCATCGCACTTATACTCAAAATTTACTTGTATTGTTCTCCTGATATCACAACTACCATGCTTTTTGTTGATGATAAAGGGGGAGAAATATATGAATTGATGCTATAAATACTGATACTATAATTATGCCATGCTTGCATCACCAAGAGATATATGAATAAATGCTATGATTTGCATTATGCCTTGTATCGTGTCAAGATATCAAACAAAAAACTTGCATCGTAATTTTACGAGTTGATATCTTACCGTGTGATGAAATGTAATACTTGCTAAAATATTTGAAATGTGTACTTGAAATGTGTACATCATGTAATGATATCAAAATCATACTTCACAGTTTTACATGCTGATATCTTACAATATGATGAATTGTTACTATTACCATCATTCAAACTTGTAATGTAAAATTTGAAAATGAATGTCAAGCCTTGACATCATCTTCAGAGAGATACATCATGATAGGAATCATGATGGGAATATTGATAAGTTCAAATGATTTTAACTTATCAATATGTCTCTTGAATTCTTAAGGTTTTGAATTCAAGAATGACTTATCTCAAGTAAGGCATATAGACAAGGGGAGTTAAGGTTAACTCCATTATCAATTGATTGTCATCATCAAAAAGGGGGAGATTGTTGAATCTCCGATTTTGATGATGAAGTCAATTGTCATTTGTTGTCTAATCTATGTGTTGAGATAAGTGTGCAGGATTAACTATGATGAAAGTTAGATATGCAGCAGGAGTTGCGCCGGAGTCAAGACAATGATCACGTTGGGAGTTTGAGAGTTCGACGGAAGTTCGGACAGTCGTCGGAGGTTCTACGGGAACAAATCCGAGAAGTCCATAAGCTTGCAAAAAAAAGCTCGTCGGAACTCGCCAAGTGGATCGTCGCAAGTCCAGGAGTTTGCCGGAAGTCCGCAGGAGCATCACCGAGGGTTCATCGGATGATCGACGGAAGTTCGCCGGAAACTCGCCGGAAGAAGCAATTGAAGCACCGGAGCAAGCTGCAAAAATTGTCTTAGGATTTATCATAGTTAGCACAATGATTAAGTTGGAAATGGGAGGTGATCCCATTAGCTTAATCTTGGGGCAATTGGGCCCCTGAAAAACCCAAATTGGGCCGAATGGATCTACCCATTCGGACCCTGATTGCTGTGGGAGGTGCAACCGCCCAAGCCAAGAGGTAGCACCGCCTAAGCTAAGTCTCCTAGGGAGACTGGGTGGTGCAACCGCCCCAGCCAGGAGGTAGCACCGCCCGGGCTCAGTCTCCGAGTGAGACTGGGCGGTGCAACCTCCCCTGACAGGAGGTAGCACCGCCTGAGCTCAGTCTTCGAGCTCTGGCAGGCGGTGCAACCGCCTGAGCTCGGTCTTCGAGCTCTGGCAGAGAGGTGCAACCGCCCCTGACAGAGGTGGCACCGCCCAGAGGCTCAGTCTTCGAGCTCTGCCAAGCGGTGTAACTGCCCCAATCAGGAGGTGCAACCGCCTGATCCCGAAATTCCGGGAATTGACAGTTTTAGCTCCAAATTTGAACTGGGTTAGGGCCTATAAATACCCCACCCATTCAGCACTGAAAGAACATAACTTACACTCGAAATCTTGATCTTTTTCTGTGATTTTTAGAGCTCAAAATTGTTGAAAAGGCCAAAAGTTCTCCTCCCTCTGTTCTTCAAAGTTTTGAGTTGTAAAGAGAGGAGAGAAAATTTCTGTAAGGGTTGTCTCCTAAGCCCGTCAAAAGGAGTGAAACCGTAAAAGGGTGGTTGGCCTTCGCCTATTGAAGGAAGGCCTCTAGTTGACGTCGATGACCTCGTCGGTGGAGGAAGCCAAAAGTGGAGTAGGTCAAGATTGACCGAACCACTCTAAATCTCGATTTGCATTTACTTTGAGCATTTTATCTTTACTGCAAACCTCCTAAATAGCTACTGCCTTTTGCACTTTTATGAACGAGTTTCTAAGTTCAGAACTTTCCGAATCTGCGTTTAGACGTAAATCGGCTTTTTCGTACGATCATTACATTTCAGTTTACATTTACATTTTGATTTCAATCATGACTACAAACTACCTTCTGCGCATTTATAAAATGTATCTCAAAGTTCAGTATCCTCAAAATTGGCATTTAGTCGTAAACCGGTTTTATCGTATGAACGTCGCATTTCAGTTTACGCTTGCATTCTGATTTTTATCATAAACTGCAAACTGCCTTCGTAGATTTACTTTAACGTCATCTCGCTTAACCTTAAGTTAAAGTAATCTTAGAATCGGCTTTTACATCGAAATCGTTTTTATCAAACGAACGCAGCTTTCGATTTTAATAGTGAAAGATTTCCACTGCACTAATTCACCCCCCCCCCCCCCCCCCCCTCTTAGTGCTCTTGATCCTAACACTTCTCCCTCTTTTCTTCCAAGTTCTGAGCTTTAAAGAGAGGAGAGAAAATTCTGTAAGGGTTGTCTCCTAAGCCCGTCAAAAGGAGTGAAACTGTAAAAGGGTGGTTGGCCTTCGCCTATTGAAGGAAGGCCTCTAGTTGACGTCGGTCACCTCGTCGGTGGAGGAAGCCAAAAGTGGAGTAGGTCAAGATTGACCGAACCACTCTAAATTTCGGTTTGCATTTACTTTGAGCATATTATCTTTACTACAAACCTTCTCTAAAGCTTACTACTTTATGCACATATATGATCGGGTTTCAAGCTTTGCACTTTCCGAATCGGCGTTTAGACGTAAAATAGTTTCATCGTATGATCATCATATTTCTGTTTGCATTTACGTTTTGATTTCTATCATAACTGCAAACTGCCTTTATATCCTTGCTTAAACTGCATCTCGCTTAATCAAGTGATTTACGAATCAGCATTTAGACGTAAATCAGTTTTTTCGTACGAATATCATATTTCAGTTTGCGCCTACTATCTGATTAGAATCATAACTGCAAACTGCATTTATATCTTTGCTGCATCTTGCTTAAACAAAAGTTAAAGTGATTTACGAATCGGCTTTCTTACCAAAATCACTTTTAACGAACGAACGCAGTTTTTATTTTTCGTAGAAGATTTTTCGCTGCACTAATTCACCCCCCCCTCTTAGTGCTCTTGATCCTAACAATGGCCTACACGCCCCTCGGCCTGGGCAACGGCCGTACGACGGGTTTCCCGATGGATTCGAGTTAACAATGGGGGCGCTTGAGGCGGGGCTGTGGTTCCTGATGCACCCTGTCATAAGGGACCGTTTTCACTATTGGGGAATCTCCCTAATCCCAGGTGTTGCCAAACTCCTAGCGCTACTTGGTGGCTTTCATCTGGGAGTGTCGGGGGGCTAGTATCGAGCCGTTCCGGCCCCTTTTTCTGGCTTGCTTTCACCTGGGCAGGGGACTATGCAGGTATTACTTGACCGCCCGCAGCGGTTTCAAGATCATTGGTGTGCCCTCCAACAACAAAGGTTGGAAGAAGCGTTTCTTCTATATTAGTTGCGATCAAGAGTGGGGTTTCAGCACTAGGTCATGGATTGTCTGAGGGGTATCATGTCCTCTTCTCGGGAGATTAAGAAGATGACCAAGGAGTGGATGGTTGAAGTGAAGCTGAGCCCCGCCACCAAGGGTATGGCCATTTAAATATAATGGCACGTTCGCTTGTCCCGAACTATCTGACCGCTACCAACTTTTGCAGAAATGGCAGACCTGCGATCGATGAAGAAGACGGCTAGCACCAAGGCCATCGAGCCCCCATCTCGGGATGGGGAGGGCTCTGGAGGCATGGTTGCCCCACTGGGGGGTACGCTGAAGAGGGCGCCGGCATCTTTAGCATCGGCATGCCCTCTTAAGAAGATGAAGACGGTGGTTCGGAAAACGCCCATGAACCAGGCCACTCACTCAAGAACCCCCCTGAAATCGCTCGGGGCCACTGCCCAGGGGGAGGGCTCGGGGAGCGTGAAGGGGAAAGGGTCGGTCGGGTCGTCCGGTAGCGACCCTTCCAAGAGGGCGCCGACGTGCCCATTACCGATATGGGAGTTGTGTCGCATCTATTCCTGGGCCGATGGTGGGCAATACCAAGCCCAGACTATGGTCGATCATCTGGCCGGGGAGCCGGGGGCCCCCTATGCCACTCGGTGGCCGACCCTCAAGGCTGACAGCCGTCTCTAGGGCGATGTCCTAACCGCCTAGGAGTTCGTTCGAGGGGCGCTGTACCCAGCCCTGGTCAGGGACCTCTACAGCTCCACCTCCGAAGTGCTAGTAGAGCGAGCGGCCAAGTCGCTCGTCTGGTAAGTAGTGGCTTCCTTTCCCTACCCGATCCCCTCTTGCTTGGGTGCTGACACTGATCCTTGTGCAGAGCTAGCACTATGGTATGGCGTTGATCGATCGAGTCCTCGACGCTGGGCGGGTGATCAGGCACCAGTCGAAAATCGACGCCGCCCTTCAACTAGAGAACCTAGAGCTACGAGCCAAGGGGGGTCCAGAGGCCATTGCCACGGTCGAAGAGCGCGCCATGGCACTGGGTGAGTGTTAGGACTCTGGCTAGGAGAGTCCTAATTGAGAGGGACATTCATGTAAAACCTACCTAAGCTGACCCCTATTAAAGAGGTAAAGAGGCCAGCTAGGGTTAGGAGGTTATTTCTTAAAGAAGAATTAGGAGTTGTAAAGGAATAGGAGTCTTAAGAATTAGGAGTTGTAAAGGAATAGGAGTCTTAAGTAGGAGTCCTATTAGGAGTTGGTTAGAAGTAGGAGTCTTGAGTAGGAGTCCTATTAGGAGTTAGGGTTTAGAAGCCCTATAAATAGTCATGTATTCCTCCTCTTTTCATAAGCAATAGATGAATCTTTTCTGCAGCCTTTGAGCATCAACTTGGAGGGAGGAACCCCTATAGAGTTCCAAGGAGGTCAATCCCCTAAAGAGATCAACCCTAAGTTTAGAATCTGCAAGGGTTCTATCACCTGGTATCAGAGCAGCATTCTTGGCGTCTCGCTGCCCTTCCACAGCCATCCATCAACCCTCTACAACCATCCAAAGCAATTCCCACAATTGCTTAAAAGATCGTCACCGAATTCCGCCATCATCTCCACCACCGCGGGTCATCTTTTGATCTCCCCGTGAATTGCAAAAGGTTCTGGTTTCCTACCTTACTGCTGCTGCAATTTAGTTATCCTTATTCGAAAACCAAAAAAAAAAAAAAAATTATTCCTATATTGCTGCATAAACTTTTCGTCACAAAGTTTTCATCTCTACGACGAAAGATACATTGCAGAATTCCAACCGCATAGCACCATCTCTTTGATCTTGCTACTATGCTTTTTCTATCCAAATTTCTACGAAATTTTTGTGACATCTTTGACACTTACTAACAGTAGTTTTCCCTTTTGTTTCATCAAAAAATTCTCAATATAAACTACTGATCTTTTATGTCCAATCTGCTGCACTTGAATTGCAGAATTCAAGCCGCATAGCACCATCTGTTTGATCTTGCTACTATGCTTTTTCTATCCAAATTTCTACGAAATTTTTATGACATCTTTGACACTTCCTAACAGTGGATTTCCCTTTAGTTTCATCAAAAAATTCTCAATATAAACTACTGATCTTTTATTTCCAATCTGCTGCACTTGAAAATCTATGCTGCAGAAAATTTCAGCTGCATATCGTTGCCTTAACCCATCTATTTGCAATCTTTTTTGAATGAAATTTCTTATACACTTCATAGATCATCTTGGCTTCCATTTAAGATTGATCTATTAAGAAATTCATCTCTAAAAACGATTTTATGTTGCTGCAAATTTTCATCGTAACCCGCTGAAATTTCTCGATGAGAATTCTGCAATCGCAACTTGCACCAATTTCCTTGCTGTTATACTGCCGAAATTTTCTTGATTAAATTAGATATCCTTACTGTCATATAAACTATGATTTTTCTATCAATTCCCTCCTCAATTCTCTCAAGTTTTTGGTGGAAATTACGTCGAGAAACCGTTGTTTCTTCGACGACAATTCTACTCTTACAAGACAGCACATACTTGCTGCAACTTCCACGGATTTCTGTCAAACCTTTGCTACCATCTATCACATATCCAAAACTTTCATCCACAGCCCTAAAACTCTACCAAACCACACCCTCAAACTGTACCCAAAACAGCCACAAAACAAGCCTAAACCGTAGCCTACATCCACCAATCCACCAACCCTTTCAACCATCACTTCTCTCAACCTATACATGCCTTTAACCCAACAACAAAAGAGAGATTTGGGGGGCATATACTATGGCATCTAAGGAGGCAATCAATGCTAAATTCGAAGCCTTGGAGGTGCGAATGGAGGATAAGATTCGAATGCTCTTTACCGAACTCAGATTGGGCCGACCACTAAGCCCGAAGAAATCATATCAAGGAGAGAGCTTTGCCCAATCACACCAAGCCCGAATAGATGACTTCCAAGGGAGGGGAGGCTATATGACTGACCCCAACTATCCATGCATGAGAGTGGACTTCCCTAGATGGGAAGAAGGAGACCCGATTGGTTGGATCTCGCGTGCGGAGCGATATTTTCGGTACCACAAAACCGCGGATGTATCTATGATGAAAATTGCAGCTATACATCTTGAAGGGGATGCTATACAGTGGTTTGACTGGTTTGAATATACTTATGGAGTCCTTTCATGGCGACAATTCAAAGAAGGACTGCTGATTCGCTTCAGACCAACCGATTACGAGAATATTGACGAACAACTAGCATAGATCCGACAAACCTCCACCATTCGGGAGTACCAAACCAGGTTTGAAAGGTTATCTAATCAAACTCATGATTGGTCTCAAAAATAGCTATTGAGGACCTTCATTGAGGGCTTGAAGCCGGAGATCCGAGGAAAAGTTAAAGCGCGACAACCGTATACGCTTATGGCAGCCATCTCTTTTGCACGACATCAAGAGGAGCAATTGAATCATGAAGCTCGGAGGACTAGGGTCGCTCCTCAACCAGTAATATTGAAGCCCTCAGCCCCCCTATTGTCGACCAAGTCCCTACACCAAAGAGGTTAACAAGAGAAGAGCTTCGGGAGCGATATGCGAAGGGGTTATGTTGGCATTGTGACGAGCCGTGGAGCCGTGAGCATCGCTGTAGTAAAGGGAGACTTCTTATGATTGAACCAATAGAAGAAGAGGTCATTGAACATCTAGAAGAGAGCCTTGAACATGAAGAAGAAGATGCAGAAGAAGAGCCACAACCGACTGAAGTTACGGTACATGCACTAGCCGGCTACTCAAACCCGAAAACGATGAAAGTTGGAGGCCTTCTCAAACAACAACCGATCACTGTTCTCATTGACACGGGCAGTTCTAATAACTTTTTAAATAGTAAGGTTACTATCCAGATGGCCTTACCTATTGAGAATTGCAGCAGGTTTGACGTTAAGGTCGTCGATGGACAGATTTTGAATTGTGATCGTAGGCGCCCGCAGGAGAAACTATTGCTACAGGACCAAGAGATAATTGCAGATTTCTTCCTTCTCCCTCTTGATGATCATGAGGCCATGCTCATAATTAAATGGTTGACAACATTATGTGATATTTCTTGGAATTTTATGCAACTAATTATGAAATTTTACAGTAAGGAGAAACAGGTGATACTAAACGGGAAACATGAGGGCGACATAACGACAATTTGCACACAACAAATGAAGAAGGTTTTGCATAAAGCATGCAGCGGCCTTTTGGTACAACTTAAGCAGCAAACTAAGGGAGAGCCAACAAAATTTGAAGATCCAAATCTACTTCCTTTGCTTGTTGAATTTTTAGATATATTTGACGAACCGTGCAACCTACCTCTTACCCGTCGGCATGATCATTGTATAACGATTCTTCCAGGCAAATCTGCAGAAAATACTCAGCCATATCAGTATCCACATCTCCAGAAGGATGAAATAGAAAGGATTGTAAAAGAGATGCTCAAAACAGGAGTTATTCGGCCATGTTGCAGCCCTTACTCTTCACCGGTGCTCATCATAAGAAAGAAGGATGGAATATGGCGATTATGTGTTGATTATCGAGCTCTCAATGGCATAACCATCAAGGATAAATACCCTATTCCAGTAGTAGATGAGTTGCTAAGGGAGCACAAATCTTCACAAAGCTGGACCTTCGATCCGGGTATTATCAAATACGAGTATGCGAAGAAGACATACCGAAAACCACCTTTTGAACACACAACAACCACTATGAATTTTTGCTTTCTTCAAAAGAAGGTGGAATATCTTGGGCATATCATATCAGAGAAAGGTGTGGTAGTAGACCCCTTCAAAATTGGAGCAATGCAAAACTGGTTGACCCCGAGGAACATAAAATTGCTACATGGCTTTCTGGGTTTAACAGGCTACTACTGCAAGTTCGTGAAAAACTATGGAGAGATTAGTGCACCAGTTACTTCCTTACTGAATAAAGATGTCTTCCAATGGTCTGACAGAGCCTTCGCTGCCTTCGACAAACTTAAGGCAGCCATGACGACGACGTCGGTGCTAACACTACCAGATTTCAACCGACCCTTCATTATTGAGGCCGACACATCTGGAGTCAGAATTGGAGTCATTCTCATGCAAGATGGTTGACCACTTGCATACACTAGCAAGGCATTATCTCCCTCCTATCAAAATAAGTCAACATATGATAAGGAGATGCTCGCCATTGTGCGCGCAGCAACGCGGTGGAGATCCTACTTGATTGGTCGATGATTTCGAATTAAAACCGACCAAAAAAGCCTTAAGTACTTTTTGGAGCGAAAGATATCATCCCCTGAGCAGCAAAAATGGGTAACAAAACTTCTTAGATTTGATTATGAAATAACTTACAAAAAGGGGAAAGAGAATGTTCTTGTAGATGCGCTTTCGCAGCTACCCGAGCAAGCTGAAGTTTCGACCGTTTCACTTCTGACTAGCGACTTCCTTGAGGATATTAAGATAGAATGACAGGAAGATTCAGAGACTAGTAAGATTATAAAAAAAAAAAAAATTGGAGGAAGCACCAAGCTCCGTGGCTCATTACAATTGGGACTCAAAAGAATTACACTATAAGGGATGCATTATGCTTGTGACAAATTCTACTTGCATCTTCACAAGCAAATTTTGGACAAAGTTATTCCATATGCAGGGTATTAAATTGAAAAGGAGTATGGCATATCACCCACAAACCGATGGCCAAATAAAAGTTGTAAATAGGTGCATGGAGATAGCCCAAAACCACCCACCAAATATGACTACGCAAAGAGAACTCCAGACCCAACCAAGTGCTATTATTGATCGACGGATTTTGACTCAACGATGACAACCCACTACTGAAGTGCTAATACAGTGGGCGAACCTATTATCAAAAGATGCCACTTGGGAGAACTATGACGACTTGAAGATCAAATTCCCATAATTCAAGAATCGTCAGCCTCGAGGACAAGGCTGATTTGAAGAGGGCGGGTCTGTTAGGACTCTAGCTAGGAGAGTCCTAATTGAGAGGGACATTCATGTAAAACCTACCTAAGCCGACCCCTATTAAAGAGGTAAAGAGGCCGGCTAGGGTTAGGAGGTTATTTCTTAAAGAAGAATTAGGAGTTGTAAAGGAATAGGAGTCTTAAGAATTAGGAGTTGTAAAGGAATAGGAGTCTTAAGTAGGAGTCCTATTAGGAGTTGGTTAGAAGTAGGAGTCTTGAGTAGGAGTCCTATTAGGAGTTAGGGTTTAGAAGCCCTATAAATAGTCATGTATTCCTCCTCTTTTCATAAGCAATAGATGAATCTTTTCTGCAGCCTTTGAGCATCAACTTGGAGGGAGGAACCCCTATAGAGTTCCAAGGAGGCCGATCCCCTAAAGAGATCAACCCAAAGTTTAGAATCTGCAAGGGTTCTATCAGTGAGGAGGTGGCTCGTTTAAAGATCGAGCTGGAAGAAAGCCAATCACACATCCGTTCACTGGATGACGAGCTGCTGACCCTCTCCTAGGACGTCGAGACCGCTAGGGCGATGGCCCAGGCCGCCGAGGAGGCCCTAAAGGAGAAGCGGCTAGGGTTGCCCAAAAGGGTCGAGGAGGTGATCACCGGGTATAAAGCATCTGCTGGGTTCGAGCGTGGCTTGGTGAGGTCAGGCTGGGTCACGTACAAGTACGGGTACCGGGTGGCCTGCACTCGCTTCCGGGCGAAGTACCCGGACCTAGAGCTGGAGTCGGAGCCATTTGTCGATAACTCGGTGGATCAGGACGTTGACATGCCAGCGAACGTCCCCTTCGACGATGGGCCCGCGACTCCTCCCTCGAGCTAAGGGCTGCACCCCCTCTCCTTTTGTCTTTTACTCTGGTCGGGCTTGGGGCCGTGCCGCCCGACCGCCATGTGTGTCTCTTCTATCATTAAGAAGAACTTTTATTTTGAAATTCTAACTTGCTATTTTCCCCAACCATGGGTGCACAGGCCCCATATATCTTTTCTACGTCCCAACCAGCCTCCTTTATGGGTAGAATTTTCTCAGGTTTGCCGCATTCCATGTTCTTGGCAGGGGGCTTCTCTCTATAGTCTCGAGTCAGTAGGTCCCCTCTCGGACCACATCATAGACTCGATAGGGACCTTCCCAGTTGGGTGCGAGCTTTCCCCTTACTCGGGTCAGGTCGCTCACTTCTGCTCTTCGGAGGATGAGGTCCCTGACCTTGATCGGGCGTGGACGGACCCTCCGGTTGTAAATCTGAGCTGTCACCTTCTTATGTGCCAAGATACACAGATATGCCTTGGCTCTCCATTCCTCAGGTTTGCTTGGAGCCCCTCCTCGGAGTCTCCTTGCTCGTAATTGGAGGTGCGCAGGGTCGAGAATAATATTTTGGGTGGTAGGATAGCCTCGGTCCCGAACGTCAGGCTGAACGGAGACTCCCTCGAGGCGGTTTTGGGAGTCGTTCGCATTTCCCATAAGACGCTGGGAAGCTCGTCCACCCAGGCACCATGTGCATCTAAGATTCTCCTCTTGAGGCCTTCCAGAATTGCCCGGTTCATCACCTCGGTTTGGCCATTGGTTTGGGGGTGCGCGGCAATAGGCTTTGAACTGAGTGTTGTTGAATTGAGTTTTGTTGTCGGTGACGATAGCCTTCGGGATCCCGAACCTGGTGATGATATTCTTCCATGTGAAGCTCTGGACTTGCTTCTCGATAATGGAGGCCAAGGGTTCGGCTTCCACCCACTTCATGATGTAGTCGACCCTAACTATGAGAAAGCATCGCTGACCCAATGCTAGAGGGAAGGGTCCAAGGAGGTCGAGCCCCTATTGGGCAAAGGGCCAAGCCACGTCTATCGGAGTAAGGGGAACAACTGGCCGGTGCGGCAGTCGAGCGTGCCACTGGCATTGTGGGCACTACTGCATGTATGATGTTAGGACCCTTTTCTGAGCTTTTGAATAATGTTTATTGAGTCTGTTTAGTTCAGTTGTTTATTGAGTTCAGTTAGAGTCAGGTAGAGGTTTATTTAATATTTATTTATTATTAAGAGTCCAAGTCCTGGACTCTATGTGGAACTCTATAAATAGTGATGTAACCCTTTCTATTGAGAATCAATCAATCAATGAAATGTTATTCCACTTTATGGACAAACCCTAGGAGGTCGATTCCCTCGAAGTGATCAAGGAGGGCTGATCCCCTCGAAGTGATCAAGGAGGTCGATCCCCTTGAAGCGATCATTATCATTCCCTTTTCTCCTATTTCTTCCACGATAAGTCTTTAGGGTCTTATCAATTGGTATCAGAGCGACGATAAGACTTTAGGGTCTTATCATTTGGTATCAGAGCAGCGATCCTTGGCGTTCTCGCTATAGTGTTGTCGTAGCTATCAAAACAAAATAATTGTGTGAGGAAGGGTGAAGCCAACCGCGAACGCCGATCCTTCTCAACTGAGAAGGAACCTCTGCGTCTTGGTCAGTGACCATCGTTGCCCCTTCTTCACTGCCATCACTACTGCCCAGCCAGCAGTCATCACCACCGCCACTACCCCCTTGCTATAGTTATCTTCATCTTCGTTAATATATATATATATATATATATATATATATATATATATATATATATATATATATATATATATATATATATATATATATATATATGGGGAAGAAGAAAGAAGAAGAAGAAGAAGAAGCCACAGCCACCCCTGCTTCCCCTACCGGACCACTGCTTTTGGCCAGCCCACCTGCCACCGCTGCTTCCCGACCGACTGACCGCCGCCGCTGCTGCTGCCCCCCCCCGTGGCCAGCCACCTCGCCTCATCGCTGCCCGTATCTCGCTCGAGCGAGAAGGGCCGTGGCCGCCATTTCCCAACCAGCGGACCACCCATCGCCGCGTCTACCGTCGGCAACGCTATCCTAGCCACACCGCCATCGCTGCCTTCCCTTGGTTGTAGCTTCGGCCATGAGATCTGTCGGCATCGCTGTTTCTATGGTGCGATAGAAATAGAGCAGTCGTCGGTCCCTCTACTACTGTAGGCGCCAGTTGTCTCTACCGCCGTCGCTGCTGCAAGCATAAAGTCTATAATTATGCTATATCTGAAATGCAAAAATAACTTATATGCCAGGATTGAAATCAAAATGTATAGATCTAAATATTTACGATGCGTACCTTTTGATGCCATCTCTTCAGAGATCTCATTTGATCTGCTAAGCACCGTCTTTAATCCAAGATTACTGTAGGCACCATCTTTAATCCAAATCCGCTGTAGAATCTGCAAGGAGTGAAAGGAATAGATCCTTTCTCCTCTCTTCCTATCCTTTCGACCCACTGAGATTGATGGAATTTTGGGGAGAAAGTGTTTTGGGGGAGAAATTGAAATCCCTCGGAGAGGTGCGTCTGTACGTAATGTGCTAACGCTCACCCAACCCTAGAGGTCCTGTCCTTTTTATAGGCGAGAGTAGAGGGTCTACGATGAGATCTTAGGAGATTTCCTCCCATCAAGGTTATCTCCCGAGGAATCGTTGGACTCAATCTATTAGCTAAAATATCTGAACGGAACCCAATTAGTTATTATATTATATATCTTATTCAATTATAAAAGGGTCACATAATCTAACATTCTCCCACTTGGCCCATTAATTGATAAGATATAAAAGAGATATTCAAAATCAAAATAAACAAAACAAATTTTGTTTAAAAACCAATTTTACCTAATTGGATTCCAAGGAATTTTGAAAAGCATTTTATACATGGCCATGTTTTAAAATAAGCCAATAAGTCCAATAAACACAATAATACTATATTAAGTCCAACTATCAATGCGAATCATAGCGATTATATTTCATCAATGTCATACTCCCTTCTATGTACCACAACACTGTTAGTTTTTCCTAATATAGTCTATAATGACCCTTATAATTTGTCTTGTCAAGACAATCCTGTTATTACATTCAACCATAATTAAGCAAGAAGAATGTCAATAATAGCATCCACATAAACATGCATCACCATATCCTTTATGACTTGCTCACAAGCCCCATTCTAAGAACATGTTCTTTGAATATTTTACACTGTAAGGCTTTTGTCAATGGATCAGCAATCATCATAGTGGTGCTCAAGTTCTCAATTGACACTTGCTGTTTCTGGACTCTTTCTTTAACCACCAAGTACTTTATCTCAATGTGCTTGGAACCACTAGAGTACTTGCCATTCTTAGAGAAGAAAACTACTGCAGTGTTATCACAAAATATCTTTAGCGGCCTGGCAATTGAGTCGACTACACTAACTCCCGAGATGAAATTTTGCAGCCATAAAGCTTGATTTGTGGCCTCAAAGGATGCCACAAATTCAGCTTCCATTGTTGATAATGCAATAAGCGATTGCTTTGCACTTTTCCAAGAAATTGCCCCACCAGCTAATATAAATACAAATTCTGAAGTGGACTTCCTATTGTCGAGGCAATTTGCAAAATTAGTATCTGAATATCCTATCACTTCAAGCTGATCTGATCTCCTATATGTGAGCATATAATCTTTCATCCCTTGCAGATATCTCATTGTTGAATCTCGTATTTTGATAATGAAACTACTTGATATATGTTTATGATTTAATATGCGTTTTGAGTGACGCAGGATGCTTTGATCAGAATGAGACAATTAAAGCAGGAAAATCATGTTGTGCCGGAGGAACATGTTAGAAGATTGGACGTCGGGCCGGTGGATCGGTCGACGTATCGACAGAAGGCTTCGGGCCGTAGACTCGGGCATCGGGCCAAGAAGAGCGGGTATTGTGCCAAGGATATCGGAGTTGCAGAGTCAACAGGCCGATTGGGCAATAGGCTGCAGGAAAGGACGATGCGCCGAAGAATCGGACAAAGCGTCGAGGGACCAATGACATGCCGGACAACTTGGTTAATTGCTTAGGATTAATTATCTCGATCGAAGTTTTGCTTTAATTGTGCAGGATCAACTATGATAACGATGAAGACATAAAGTGAAACAAAGTGTAGGAGTCAAGAGCGAAGGATTTGTTGCGAGTTCGAGAGTTCGACGGAAGTCCGAAGGTTCATCGGGAATGCTACCGGAACTAGCCGAGAAAGATCGGAGCTTGCCGAAGAAGCTTGTTGGAACTCGCTAAGAACAAATCGTGAAGTCTAGGAGCTTGCCGGGAGTCCGCAGAATGGTTTCTGAGAGTTCATCGGAAGATCGCCGGAAGTTTGCCGGAAGCTCGCTAGAAGAAGTCTTGACTTGCGGACTTTGTAATAGCTTAGAAAATATCTTTAAAATCATAGTTAGCACATTAATTAGGGTTAGGATTAGGTGTTAATCCTATAACCCAAGTAGGGGCCAATTAGGCCCAAGTTCGGACTGGTTTGGGCCAAGTTTGGAGCCAAACCAAGTGAGCTGAAATAGTGAAAGAGGTGGCACCGCCCCAGCCAGGAGGTGGCACCGCCTGGGCTAAGCCTCCCAGTGAGACTGGGCGGTGCAACCTCCCCAGCCAGGAGGTGGCACCGCCTGAGCTCAATCTTCGAGCAAGACTGGGCGGTGTAACCTCCCTGACAGAGAGGTGGCACCGCCTGAGCTCGGTCTTCGAGCTCTGGCAGAGAGGTGCAACCGCCTCAATCAAGAGGTGGCACCGCCTGGGCTCAGTCTTCAAGCTCTGCCAGGCGGTGCAACCTCTCCAGTCAAGAGGTGCAACCGCCTGATCCCGGAATTCCGGGATTTGATCGTTTTGAGCTCCAAATTTGAACTGGGTTGGGGCCTATAAATACCCCACCCATTCAGCACTGAAAGCACAGAACACACACTCGAAATCTTGCTATCTTTCTGTGTTTCTTAGAGCTCAAAACTGCTAGTTCTCCTCTTTCTATTCTTCAAGTTTGAGTTGTAAAGAGAGGAGAGAAAACTTCTGTAAGGGTTGTCTCCTAAGCCCGTCAAAAGGAGTGAATCTGTAAGAGGGTAGTTGGCCTTCGCCTATTGAAGGAAGGCTTCTAGTTGACGTCGGTGACCTCGTCGGTGGAGGAAGCCAAAAGTGGAGTAGGTCAAGACTGACCGAACCACTCTAAATCTTTGGTTTGCTTTCATTTTGAGCACTTTATCATTACTACAAACCTCCTACATAGCTACTGCTCTCTGCGCTTTTACGAACAAGTTTCTAAGTTCTGTTCTTTTCAAATCTGCATTCAGACGTAAATCGGTGTTTTCGTACGATCTCTACATTACGGTTTACACTTACGTTTTGATTCTATTTATAACTGTAAACTGTCTTCTGCGCTTTTACGAACGAGTTTCTTTGCAGTTTACATTTACGTCTTGATTCTGTTTATAACTGCAAACTGATTTCTGCTAACGAGTTTCTTTGCAGTTTACGTTTACGTCTTGATTCTGTTTATAACTACAAACTGATTTCTGCGAACAAGTTTCTTTGCAGTTTACGTTTACGTCTTGATTCTGTTTAGACGTAAAATTGTGTTTTAGACGTAAACTATTTTTAAATGTAAAACTACGTTTAGACGTAAAACTGCGTTTAGATGCAAACTACGTTTAGACGTAAAACTACGTTTAGACGTAAAACTGCGGTTAGACGCAAACTGCGCTTAAACGCAATCTGCGCTTAGACGCAAACTGCGCTTAGACGCAATCTGAGTTTAGACGTAAACTGCGCTTAGATGCAAACTACGCTTAAACGCAATCTGAGCTTAGACACAAACTGCGCTTAGATGCAAACTACGCTTAGACGCAATCTGCATTTAGACGCAAACTGCAAACTGCATAAATTGCGCTTAGACGCAAACTCTGTTTAGACATAAACTGCACTTAATCATAAGTAATCTTAGAATTGGCTTTTGCATCAAAATAGTTTTTATTGAACGAACACAGCTTTCGTTTTTAATCGCTGAAAGATTTCCGCTGCACTAATTCACCCCCCCCCCCCCCCTCTTAGTGCTCTCGATCCTAACAATTGGTATCAGAGCGGGGTATTTCTCATTTCGGATTTACATCCGAGAGAAATGGCTCTTCATAGCTTTCAAGAGGGCTTTTCGGTCTTTCGTCCACCGTTCTTTAACGGATTGGACTACACTTATTGGAAAACTCGAATGAGAGTTTTCTTGATTTCTCTAAATCTGGATTTATGGAATATCGTTGAAAACGGTTTTCAACTTCCCTCTAAACCGATGAACGAATGGTCGGATTTAGAGAAGAAGTATTTTTCTTTAAACGCAAAGGCTATGAATGCCTTATTTTGCGCTTTGGACAAAAATGAGTTCAATCGGGTTTCTTTGTGCGAAACGGCTTTCGATATTTGGCGCGCTCTTGAAATCACGCACGAGGGAACTAGTAGAGTCAAAGACTCGAAAGTTAATATTTTATTGCATGATTTCGAGCTTTTTCGAATGCAACCAAGCGAGACTATAGGCGACATGTACACCCGTTTCACGGATGTCGTCAATAGTTTAAGAGCTCTTGGAAAATGTTTTTCGGACTTTGAACTCGTAAACAAGATTTTGCGTTCTCTTTCTAAGAAGTGGGATTCAAAAGTAACTGCAATACAAGAAGCTAAAAACCTAAACAACTTACCACTTGAAGAACTAATTGGTTCATTGATGACATATGAAATGGTGCACAATGCACATGATGAACATGTTGAACACAATCACCTTCCAAAGAACAGGAAGGATTTGGAACTCTGGACAAATGAATGCCACTTGAGCGATGACTCAAGTGATGAGGACAATGATGAACAAAACAACCTTCCAAAGAACAGGAAGGATTTGGGACATAGAACATTTGAAGACCACTCGAGCATAAGCTCAAGTGATGGTGAACTTAAACCACAAATGAAACGAAAATTAAAAAGCAAAAAGAATCGAACTACTTGCTTTAAATGCAAGAAGAAGAACAAAAATTGGGATGAATCGAGCTCCTCCGAAGAAGAGAAAGTCAACAAAAGCAAGGCGGCAAACTACGCCTTAACAGCCTACAATGATGAGGTAATCGAAATCCCCCTAATTTATTTTGAAATTACTTGATGCTTTCATGATGTATTTTTCTCTTTTAGTTTAGAATTAATTTTCTTAAAAATTACATGTTAAAAAAGAAAAAAATTATTATGATTATACTAAATAATTTCGAAAATGATAATATTGCATATTTTATGATAAACAAATAAAATGATCTTATGAAATCATGTGTATTACGTTGATTTCCATTGTTATTTCTCGATTTTGATTAAAGATCATGTTTGATTTGAAGAAATGCATAATGATGAAATTAAATATTTTGATTAACAATTTTATGCATGAGATTCTAAGCCGATGATAAGCATGTGTTATTCTCATGAGTATATTTGAAAAACTATGGCAAAAATGTGCTCGAATGCATGAACGTGTTAAGATTATTTTTCGGACATTCTTGATTCAATGTTCAAAACACTTAATTGCCATGATGATTTTACACTATAACATGTTGGAAATTATATGTTTTGGATACATAAATTTTTATGATCATGAGCATGTTTTATCTTCATAATTGAACTTGAAAATCTATAGCAAAATCTTATCCGAATGCATGAAAGTACTAATTTCATTTTCGGATTCACTTAACAATTGGTATCCTAACAATCGGATTTTCTCATACACTTATGAAAAATATTTTTCTAAAATGGATTAGATGAAATGATTCCTGCTTATAATTCCATCTTGAAATATGAATGATAGTGTTTTTGCTTGCAAAGATTTGTTTCACATACATATCTCCTATGATTCATGTGCAGAAAAAGAATTTATAAATCATAATACAATGAGATTTCTTATGCAAAAATAAAGTGCTTTTGTGATTTTTTGCTAAAGAGAATAATTATTAAAATCATGATCTTGATAATTATAACATGAAGCTCTTTATAAATCAAGATCGTTCATTATGCTCCCTACATTTATCAAAAAGGAGTTCTTCAAATGAAATGCAACTTGTCTTTTGATTTCATGATATTTTGTGAATTTCGAAATTAATTTTAATGACTTGATTATGAGTTTCAAGTTGACGATTTGATTTGAATAAGTTATGTCTAAATCATAATCATGATCTTGCAAAATTGAAATCACAAATAATATCTTTTGGTATTCATAAATTGATACTCACAATATGAAAGTAATGGTATTCATGACTTGATTTTGATTGAAATACATGCTTAAATTAATCATTCTTCTATGTTTCAAAAATTCTTTAAATGCCTTATGTGATGACTGAAAATTAATTTGCTTTATGATGAATCACGAATCATGACTTGATCTATGATATTGAAATATTTTAATCATGATTCTTGGTTATATAATTCCTTTGCCCTATTAAAAGGATTTGTTGAATGGATCATGTCCTTCTTGAACTTTCTTGATATCATGACAAAATTTTGTAATATGGCCTGTATAATAATTAAAAATTTTTGGCCATTGATTTCTCCCATCTTTTCGACAAAAACAAAGGGGAGAAAGCTTTTGCTAGTTAGAACATGCAAAGAAAAGCAAGTGCAATCTTGCACATGAAGCAAGTGTTGAATTGCCATGATTGAACCTAAGAATCTTGCTATGCTTTTGTGCTTATATGTTGTGATGAAAATATAGCTTCATGTTATAAAAACTTGCATATATTTTAAAATAGCTAGAGCTACTTCTCCTTTTGTTGATGATAAAGGGGGAGAAATATATGAATTGATACTATAAGTGCCATATTTGAATTTTCATCATATTAAGATATCAAGAACTTGCATCGTAATTCTACTTGATGATATCTTGCCATGTGATGAAATGCTACGATTTGTTGCTAAAATGATGCAGGCAATACTTATGCTTTCTACGTAATGTATTGCATATGATATGAACCTTGATTAAAATTGCCTTGATTTGAATTCAAGGTTTATCTCAATTATGGAATTTTGAAATAAAAATGATTACTCACCTTTGTCATGATTTAGAAATTGACAGAAAGGGTTTTCCCTTCTTTTTGACAATGACTAAGGAGGAGATAACTTGCATGCACAATTCAAGAAGAAAGTAAATTTTCACTTCTCAAAAGAGAAGAAATTGCTATCTTGAACATCTTAAGAAACAAAAAGAACAAAGGTGCTATCTTGCCTATCTCAAGAAGCAAAATATGCTAACTTGCGCATCTAGCAAAGTGGACAAAATTTTCATATTTCAAGAAGCAAGAGTTGCCTTCTTGAACATCTCTAATTTGCTAGCTTGCATGATATAGAACTTGCTATCTTGAACATCTCTAATTTTCATACCAAGTGCTATCTTGTATACTGTAAAACTTGCATATCTAAAACTTGATAGCTTGAATGTTCTAAGCATGATGTAACATTTGCTAAATTTTCCGGCTTCAAAACTGCATGATGATAAAACTTGATATTATGTTTTTCATGCAATGAGTTGAACCAATATCACAAACACTTGATTGTGGTACTTCTCCTTTTTGTTGATGACAAAGGGGGAGAAGTATTTGATGACATGACATGCATAAGTATTTGATGACATGACATGCATAAGTTTATGCATAAGTTCATGATAACGTGTTGCAAGTATTCATGATGAATATTGCAATGACTTGAATTCAGTTTGAATTCAAGGCTCTATCAATATGGCATATTGATAGGGGGAGTTTGTTTAAACTCTGGGAGTTAAGGTTAACTCCGTTTATGATGACATGTTGCTTAGATTTTTGAATCTAAGAGTTTCTATCAATATGGCATATTGATAGGGGGAGTTTGTTTAAACTCCGGGAGTTAAGTTTAACTCCGTCATCAAGTAGTTGTCATCATCAAAAAGGGGGAGATTGTTGAATCTCGTATTTTGATAATGAAACTACTTGATATATGTTTATGATTTAATATGCGTTTTGAGTGACGCAGGATGCTTTGATCAGAATGAGACAACTAAAGCAGGAAAATCATGTTGTGCCGGAGGAACATGTTAGAAGATTGGACGTCGGGCCGGTGGATCGGTCGACGTATCGACAGAAGGCTTCGGGCCGTAGACTCGGGCATCGGGCCAAGAAGAGCGGGTATTGTGCCAAGGATATCGGAGTTGCGGAGTCAACAGGCCGATTGGGCAATAGGCTGCAGGAAAGGACGATGCGCCGAAGAATCGGACGAAGCGTCGAGGGACCAATGACATGCCGGACAACTTGGTTAATTGCTTAGGATTAATTGTCTCGATCGAAGTTTTGCTTTAATTGTGCAGGATTAACTATGATAACGATGAAGACAAAGTGAAACAAAGTGTCGGAGTCAAGCGTGAAGGATTTGTTGCGAGTTCGAGAGTTCGACGGAAGTCCGAAGGTTCGTCGGGAATGCTACCGGAACTAGCCGAGAAAGATCGGAGCTTGCCGAAGAAGCTTGTTGGAACTCACTAAGAACAAATCGTGAAGTCTAGGAGCTTGCCGGGAGTCCGCAGAATGGTTTCCGAGAGTTCATCGGAAGATCGCCGGAAGTTTGCCGGAAGCTCGCCAGAAGAAGTCTTGACTTGCGGACTTTGTAATAGCTTAGAAAATGTCTTTAAAATCATAGTTAGCACATTAATTAGGGTTAGGATTATGTGTTAATCCTATAACCCAAGTAGGGGCCAATTAGGCCCAAGTTCGGACTGGTTTGGGCCAAGTTTGGAGCCAAACCAAGTGAGCTGAAATAGTGAAAGAGGTGGCACCGCCCCAGCCAGGAGGTGGCACCGCCTGGGCTAAGCCTCCCAGTGAGACTGGGCGGTGCAACCTCCCCAGCCAGGAGGTGGCACCGCCTGAGCTCAGTCTTCGAGCAACACTGGGCGGTGCAACCTCCCTGACAGAGAGGTGGCACCGCCTGAGCTCGGTCTTCGAGCTCTGGCAGAGAGGTGCAACCGCCTCAATCAAGAGGTGGCACCGCCTGGGCTCAGTCTTCGAGCTCTGCCAGGCGGTGCAACCTCTCCAGTCAAGAGGTGCAACCGCCTGATCCCGGAATTCCGGGATTTGATCATTTTGAGCTCCAAATTTGAACTGGGTTGGGGCCTATAAATACCCCACCCATTCAGCACTGAAAGCACAGAACACACACTCGAAATCTTGCTATCTTTCTGTGTTTCTTAGAGCTCAAAACTGCTATTTCTCCTCTTTCTATTCTTCAAGTTTGAGTTGTAAAGAGAGGAGAGAAAACTTCTATAAGGGTTGTCTCCTAAGCCCGTCAAAAGGAGTGAATCTGTAAGAGGGTAGTTGGCCTTCGCCTATTGAAGGAAGGCTTCTAGTTGACGTCGGTGACCTCGTCGGTGGAGGAAGCCAAAAGTGGAGTAGGTCAAGACTGACCGAACCACTCTAAATCTCCGGTTTGCTTTCATTTTGAGCACTTTATCATTACTGCAAACCTCCTACATAGCTACTGCTCTCTGCGCTTTTACGACCAAGTTTCTAAGTTCTGTTCTTTTCAAATCTGCATTCAGACGTAAATCGGTGTTTTCGTACGATCTCTACATTGCGGTTTACACTTACGTTTTGATTCTATTTATAACTGTAAATTGTCTTCTGCGCTTTTACGAACGAGTTTCTTTGCAGTTTACGTTTACGTCTTGATTCTGTTTATAACTGCAAACTGATTTCTGCGAACGAGTTTCTTTGCAGTTTACGTTTACGTCTTGATTCTGTTTATAACTGCAAACTGATTTCTGCGAACAAGTTTCTTTGCAGTTTACGTTTACATCTTGATTCTGTTTAGACGTAAAACTGTGTTTTAGACGTAAACTATTTTTAAACGTAAAACTACGTTTAGACGTAAAACTACGTTTAGACGTAAACTGCGTTTAGACGTAAAACTACGTTTAGACGTAAAACTGCGTTTAGACGTAAACTGCGCTTAAACGCAATCTGCGCTTAGACGCAAACTGCACTTAGACACAAACTACGCTTAGACGCAATCTGAGTTTAGACATAAACTGCGCTTAGATGCAAACTACGCTTAAACGCAATCTGAGCTTAGACGCAAACTGCGCTTAGATGCAAACTGTACTTAGACGCAATCTGCATTTAGACGCAAACTGCAAACGGCATAAATTGTGCTTAGACGCAAACTGTGTTTAGACATAAACTGCACTTAATCATAAGTAATCTTAGAATTGGCTTTTGCATCAAAATAGTTTTTATTTAACGAACACAGCTTTCGTTTTTAATCGCTGAAAGATTTCCGCTGCACTAATTCACCCCCCC
Organism: Musa acuminata AAA Group; assembly: GCF_036884655.1. Lineage (NCBI taxonomy): Eukaryota > Viridiplantae > Streptophyta > Magnoliopsida > Zingiberales > Musaceae > Musa > Musa acuminata. The sequence goes on along the minus strand of NC_088329.1, from coordinate 33,127,096 downwards.
CCCCCCCCCCCCCCCCCCCTCTTAGTGCTCTCGATCCTAACACTCATTACTTTCTTTGCAGCTTTCTAATGTTCCATTCGTGGGTTGCTTTGGTATCTTCCCAGCATTACAACTGCAAAACTGATATCTGGTCTTGTACAAGTTTGAGCATATAATAGACTTCCAACTACGCACCCATAAGGAATATTCTTCATTTGATTCTTTTCTAAGTCATTTCTTGGGCACTGGTTTTGACTGAATTTTTTACCTCTAGTAATTGGTACATCATTGGCTAAGCAAAACTGCATATTAAATCTTTCCAAGATACGATCAATATATCCTTTCTGAGACAATCCTAATAATCCTTGAGATCTATCCCTGAATATCTAAATGCCAATAACATAGGCTGCCTCATTCATATCAACCATCTTAAAGTTCTTGTTGAGAAATATCTTGGTTTCGTGCAATAAACCAAGATCACTACTGGCAAGTAAAATATCATCCACATATAAGACCAATATAATAAACTTGCTCCCACTTACCTTCAGATATATACACTAATCAACAGTGTTTTCCTTAAATCCGAAGGAAGTAATGGTATTATGAAATTTTATATACCATTTTCTGGAAGCTTGTTTAAGGCCATAAATGGATTTCTTAAGTTTACAAGCCCAATTTTCTTTTCCCTTTTCAGTGAATCCTTCAGGTTGTTCCAAATAGATTTCCTCATCCAGATCCCCATTCAGAAATACTATTTTCACGTCCATCTGATGCAACTCAAGATCATAATGAGCTACCAATGCCATGATGATTCTTAATGAGTCCTTTCTTGAAACTGGAGAAAATGTCTCATTATAGTTGATGCCTTCCTTCTGAGAAAAACCCTTGGCCACAAGTCTGGCTTTATATCGTTCGATATTGTCCGTTGAGTCACGTTTTGTCTTAAAGACCCATTTACAACCGACTCTTTTACAATCATTAGGCAATTCAACGAGATCCCAGACATCATTCTGGACCATTGATTTTAACTCTTCTTTCATTGCATCATACCATTTTTCAGAATCGTTACTTTTTATAGCTTGTGAAAATGATAAGGGGTCTCTTTTTATTCCTATATCATAATCTGATTCTTGTAGATATACCACATAATCATCAAAAATGGCATGTTTTCTTTTCCTTTGAGATCTTCTCAAATCTGCCAATTGTGATTGTTCTACAAGATCATCAGCGGTGACATCAACATTATGTGAGAGTTCTTCGATGTTATTTTGTTGTTCACCCTCATCAATACTCTCATTGATTTGAGAAACAACAATCTCTCGAATAGGAGATGATATCGGAGAATTAACCTGAATCTCCTCGATATTAAAATTAATCCTTCGAGATTTTTCACTCCCATTGATTTCTCCATTTTCTAGGAATTTTGCATTACCATATTCTACTATTCTCATACTATGATTAGGGCAATAAAATCTGTATCCCTTGGATTTTTCTAGATAACCAATAAAATATCCTGAAATAGTTCTTGGATCTAATTTCTTTTCATGTGGATTGAATACTCTTATCTTCGTAGGACACCCCCAAATATGTAAATGTCTTAGACTGGGCTTCCTACTAGTCCATAACTCAAATGGAGTTGATGAAACTGACTTGCTAGGAACCCTGTTCAAGATGTACATAGCTGTCCTAAGAGCTTCACCCCACATCGACTCAGGTATAGAAGAATAAATCATCATGCTCCTAACCATATCCATAAGAGTACGATTTCGCCTTTCAACAACACCGTTCTGCTGTGGCACACCTGGTAATGCATATTGAGTACAAATACTCCGTTGTTCTAGGAATCTAGCAAAAGGGCCAATATTCTGACCAGATCCATCATATCTACCATAAAATTCACCACCTCTGTTAGATTTGACAATTTTAACTTTTCTATCTAATTGTCTCTCAACCTCATTTATATATACTTCAAGAGTATCAATGGCTTGAGACTTTTCATGTCTTAGATAAACGTAGCCATATCTGGACAGATCATCTATAAATGTGATGAAATATTTTTCTCCACTAAAACAAGGAATATGGAGTGGTCCATAGATATCAGTATGAATAATCTCAAGGAGGTCTTTACTTCTTGTGGCATTTTTCTTTATATGTTTAGTTTGCTTTCCCTTAATGCAATTTATACAAATATCAAAATCAGTGAAGTCTAAATATTCCAAAATATTATCCTTCACTAATCTTTCAATTCTTTCCTTGGAGATATGCCCCAATCATTTATGCCACAATATAGAAGATCTTTCATTATTGAAACTACATTTCAATCCAACATTTGATTGTAGGGTCATTAATGTCTTTGCAAAATCAAGATCCAAATTAATTCTGTACAAACCATCACAGAGAATTCCATAACTAACTTTTATTGAATCATAAAATATACTGAGTTTGCCACTACCAAAAGAAAGACAATATCCTAACTCATCAATTCTAGAAAGAGAAACCAAATTTCTAGAAATTGTAGGGACATAACATGTATCAACAAGATCCATCAAGTGACCCATCTCTAAGTGTAGACGATAAGTTCCCATTGATATCACTTTTACTTTAAGACGATTTCCCATAATGATGAATCTTTTTCTGTTCTTTTGATTTTCGAATTGAAAGAAATCTCTACATGTTATTTGTAACATGAGTTGAAGCACCAGAATCAATCCACCAAGTGTTAGAAGGAACTTCTGTAATGTTTGATTCGAAACATACAAAGGTCTAGTTAATACATTTCTTTTCGAACAAAGTCTTGTGTTTAATGCAATCCTTCTTCACGTGTCCTTTCTTGCCACAAAAGAAGCACTTTAGAATAAATACTTTCTTTTCATTAGTCCGTTTAACATTTCCAGACCCGGCAAATTTCTTTGATTGATAATGCTTCAACTTTCTTTTCTTATTACCAGCTCCTTGAGTAGTGGCCATGACATTATGCGAACTTTCCTGCCTTAATCTCAATTCTTCCTGAACACACATGCTAGTCAACTCATTCAAGTTCCACTTATCCTTATTTGTGTTATAGTGAATCTTGAATGGGCCAAACTGAGAAGGAAGAGAATTGAGAATAAATTGCACGAGGAAAGATTCATCAACATTCATGCCTAATGTTTTAAGTTTTGCAGCTTTGTCAGCCATATTGAGGATATGATCCTAAATTCCTCGAGTGCCATCATACTGAGCCGTAGTCAGTTCTTTCATTAATATCCCAGCCAATGACTTATTAGCATATTTAAATCTGTCTTCAATAACCTTTAAATATTCTTTTGCGCTAGTTGCAGTCGGTAATGAAGTCTTTATGTTATTTACAATTGTCATTCTTATGAACATTAAACTAAGTCTATCAGATCTTTCCCAAGCTTTCATTTCATTTACTTGTTCTACAGTACTTTCATCAGTCAAGTCTGCAGGCTTTTCAACAAGTAATGCTAAATCAAGATCTAATACACCCAATGTGAATTGCACATGCTCTAACCATTCTGAATAATTTGATCCAGAGAGTACAGGGACACTTGAAGCATATGAATGTATATACGGAAGTACCACTGCAAAAATATAGAATAACATTAATACTTTGAGTTTGTCAAAAATTGATGAACTATTGATATCATCTATATTACACCTTTTGGGTGAAATATTAACATATAAAGTGTTCACTCAAGAATATTTATGGAGGACTGATACCATCCTTGTGGAATAGTGTTATTACCTTTGGGTATACAACCCTAAACTGCAAAGATATCCAAAAACAATATCATCCTACCCCATCATATAATTATTTGAATTAGATTTTCCTTTGGAATTATCTAAACCTCCTAATTATATGTGTCATTATGAATATTATTTCCTTAATGTCATTTAGGACTAATTCCTTAATATTATTTTATAAGTCATTAGTCCAGGTCACTTTGGTGGCTACAAGACTAATGCAATGATATAAAATAAAAAATGTTCTATAAATGACAAAAATTTTATTGTAATTCATATAACAAAAGTCTATCATCCCAGGCCACTTTGGCAACTGCTAGTCGGATAAAACTTAAGGAAATAAAATAAAAATAATATTCATCAATTTCTTTAATTTTTGCTAAGCAATTCAATAATAAAATAACCATAATAATTATTGAATATTAATGCAAAGCAGTTCAATAATAAATAACAATAATAATTATTGAACATTAATGCTAAGCAATTCAATAATAAATAACAATAATAATTATTGAACATTAATGCTAAGCAATTCAATAATAAATAAAAATAATAAATATTGAATATTAATGCTAAGCAATTCAATAATAAATAACAATAATAATTATTGAATATTAATCAATACGAAAACTCATGATAATCATGATAACATATAAATCATGCCTTCATGTGAAAGGTAAATATTATTTCATAATTTCATATATATATACATGTGAATAAATAAATAAAATTCCAAAAAATAATAATTGGATTTTAATTTTATTTACCACATGTAAAATCAATAATTTATATAAATCATGCATGTGAAAGGTATACATTATTTTCACAATTTCATATATATATATATATACATGTGAATAAATAAATAAAAGTCCAAAAACAATAATTGGATTTTTAGTTTTATTTATCACATGTAAAATCAATTATTCATATGAGAAAATTATAAAATAAACTATAATTTATATTTTTTTAATCAAAAATTTAATCCAATCAAATAATCAAAAATATAATTATGATTAAAATTAATCATAATTATAATAAATCATATTTATCAATTTATAATTGAGAAAATGAATTAAATTTCTCAATTTTGATAAAACCATAAATATTTGAAATGTTATAAATCAGAAATATGCGAATGGCAGAACTGTAATTTTGGCATAAATTAAATCTAAGGGTAAAACCGTAAATATGTTGACATAACATAATCTGAAATTACGAAATTTGCATAGGGTAAAACTGTAATTTTGCAAAACCTTGCCTCGAGGGCAAAACCATAATTATGCCAAAACCCTAATCTGCCTTCACCGCCGTCGCCTGCGCGAGCAGCGCTGCCGCTGATGCCTGCGGGCCAGCTGCCTATACGCAACTGCGGGCTGTAAGTGACTGCGGGCTGCCGCCTATACACGGCTGCCAGCAGCAGTTCTAGCCTGCGCGCAGCCGTTGTCGCCACGGCACTACCACCGCGGGGCTACTACTGCTCATGCGCGGCCGCTGCCGCTACGGCGGTTCCTGCCCGCGCGTGGCTGCTGCCAGCGCGCAGCCGCCGCCTGTGCACGGCCTACTCACGCACGGCCGCCACTCGGGTTGTCTGCCTGCGTGTGGCCAACCGTCGCATGGACGGGTTCTGGCCGTGTGTGACCGGCCGTCGCATGGACGAGTTCCGCGTATGGGACGGATTCTGTGATGCCCGCATATGGGACGAGTTTTGTGATGCCCGCGTACGGGACGAGTTCTGTGATGCCCGCATATGGGATGGGTTCTATGATGCGCACGCTACCCGGCATAGTCGCAGATTCGCAGCGAGGTCGACGATGACCATTGCTGCTTAGCAATTCCTGAAAGATAAAGGTAATTTTATGCATCGTAAATAAATTTACAGATCTAATGCATTTGATCTCAAAAAACCGGGCTCTGATACTAATTGTAAGCATAAAGTCTACAATTATGCTATATCTGAAATGCGGAAATAACTTATATGCCAGGATTGAAATCAAAATGTATATATCTAAATATTTATGATGCGTACCTTTTGATGCCATCTCTTCAGAGATCTCGTTTGTTCTGCTAAGCACCGTCTTTAATCCAAGATTGCTGTAGGCACCATCTTTAATCCAAATCCGCTGTAGAATCTGCAAGGAGTGCAAGGAATATATCCTTTCTCCTCTCTTCCTATCCTTTCACAGGACCCACTGAGATTGATGGAATTTTGGGGAGAAAGGGTTTTGGGAGAGAAACTGAAATCCCTCGGAGAGGTGCGTCTGTACATAATGTGCCAACGCTCACCCAACCCTAGAGCTCTTGTCCTTTTTATAGGCGAGAGCAGAGGGCCTACGATGAGATCTTAGGAGATTTTCTCCCAACGTTATCTCTTGAGGAATCGTTCCGTAAGTGGACTCAGTCTATTAGCTAAAATATCTGAACGGAACCCAATTAGTTATTATATTATATATCTTATTCAATTATGAAAGGGCCACATAATCTAATAGCTACTTCTCGGCCACTTCAACGCCACCCCTCTCCTTCGTTGCCGAGCCACCACCGCTGCCAACCACCGTGCGACGACCGCTGCACGCCTCCCAGCCACTGATCCTCCTTGCTCTGCATCCGTAGTGACAGAAACAGGGCAACTCAATGGTTGCCCTTGTTCCCAACCGTGACACCGTCGACTCCTTCTCCACCGCCGTCGCTGCTTCTCGGTCGCACGACCACCGCCGCTGTCGCTCCCCAGCCAACAACTTCCCCTCCTCATTGCGCCGTACCCGCCACAACCACGTCCTCTCCCCTTTGAAGCCCATATGGTCGAAAGGGGCCCCTGCCTCCTCTGCTTTCGCCCAGCCCCACCGCAGTCGCTGCATCCCGGCCAACGGACCAACCCCCTCGTCGCTTCTATCGTCAACGACGATGTCCCAACTACACCACCATCGCTGCCTTCCCTTGGGTCGCAGCTGCAATCGCTCGACCATCCCTACTCACGGCGATCAAACCAAGGCAACCACGACCGCTGCAACCATCGCCGTTTCCTCAACCGGACGAGATCCCTCGGTGTCACCAACGCCTCCTTCCGTAGTGCAACAGAGACAAAGCAACACTACCTTCCATCCGCGCCGTCGCAGCCACCGCAGCGGTGAGCCCTTGGCGGCGCTGCCCCAGTCGCACCATCACCACAGGTTGCCATCACCATAGCCTCAACCCCACTACTCGGCGATCGCCCCTTGGGTCGCAGCAGCTGCAGCCACATCGACGCAGTCACCTTCCAGCCCCGGCGCTCTGACCCCACGCAGCAACAGAAACAGGGCAGCAACTGTTCCTCCAACGCAGCGACCGCAGCACTGCCCTCGGCGTCCACCTCCTCGGCAACTTCGCATCGATAGTGTTGATGCCCTTGACCGACATCAAAAATAGGAGTTGAGATTACATATTTGCAGTCTTACACAATTGCCACTGATAACTCGGTAAAATCACAAATGAAAGCATTGGAAATTAGAATTGAGAACCAACTGCAAGAAACACTTAATGATTTCAAAAAGAGCCTACTGAAGAGCCTCAGCAAATTTTAACAAAATGGGGGCTCAAGTTCTACGTTGCACAAATCTGAAAATACAAGGGCCCCAAGATTGTGACACAAATTACTCACATATGAAGGTGGAATTTTCGAGATGGAAATATGGAGATTCAACCAATTGGATCTCTAAGGCAGAAAATTTTTTTCCGTTTTCACAGAACCCCAGAAGAATCCAAGGTAGAAGTGGCCTCAATTCAGCTTGAGGGAGATGCACTCCAGTGGTACGATTGGTATGAAACTTTCCACGGAGTTTCTTCGTGGGAGTAGTTCAAAAGAGGGCTTCTTGTTCGCTTTGGCCCATCCAAATATGAGATTGCCAGCTCGCCAAATTTCATCAGACTTCTACAGTGTTAGAATATTAGAGTAGGTTTGAAAGATTATCAAATCAAGCTAGAGATTGGTCGGACCGACAACTTCTGGATACATTTATTGAAGGGCTTATTCCAGAGATCCAGTGTGAAGTTAAGGCTCGTCAACCCCATACTATGATAGTTGCGATCTCATTTGCACATCTACATGAGAAAAAAATTAGCAAGGAAAGATCAGCAAGGGGTTTGTACTATGATGAAAAATAGAGTATGAAGCACCGATATAAACAAGGGCAACTTCTGATAATTAAACCAATTGGAGAGGAGCCGAAAGCTAAGAATGTGGACTCCGATCATGAAGATATAAATTCTAATGAAGATATTGAACCTACCATATATACAATGTATACATTAGCCGACTACTCTAACCCGCAAACTATGGAAGTTGGCGGAACTCTAGAGCATCTGCCTATTATAGTTTTGATTGATACTGGTAGCACTAACAATTTTATGGACAGTCAGATTGTTGACCGATTGGCCCACCACATTGAAGACTATGACAGATTCGAAGTAAAGATTGTTGATGGACAGATTTTCACTTGTGATAGCAAAGGTTTAAAGATAAAATTGATTATATAGGGCCAGAAGTTTCTTGCAACGATTACTACACTGAAAGACCGGCCTGTTGCTTACACTATCAAAAAGTGGATACGTACTTACTTGATCAATGGATTGTGATGCATTGCAGATAATCTATGACTAAAGTGTTGAAAGAGAAGCTCCCCGAGATTGATGCTGCTCAGCCTTGAGGACAAGGCTGATTTGAAGAGGGAGGAACTGTTAGGACCCTTTTTCTGAGCTTTTGAATAATGTTTATTGAGTCTGTTTAGTTCAGTTATTTATTGAGTTCAGTTAGAGTCAGGTAGAGATTTATTTAATATTTATTTATTATTAAGAGTCCAAGTCCTGGACTCTAGGTGGAACTCTATAAATAGTGATGTAACCCTTTCTTTTGAGAATCAATCAATCAATGAATGAAATGTTATTCCACTCTGTGGACAAACCCTAGGAGGTCGATCCCCTCGAAGTGATTAAGGAGGGCCGATCTCCTCGAAGTGATCAAGGAGGGTCGATCCCCTCGAAGCGATCAAGGAGGCCGATCCCCTTGAAGCGATCATTATCATTCCCTTTTCTCCCATTTCTTCCATGATAAGACTTTAGGGTCTTATCAATTGGTATCAGAGTGACAATAAGACTTTAGGGTCTTATCATATAATGTGGCGTCCTAGCGCATGGTTGGCTAGTAGTACCCTTGTCAGAGGGTTTTGAAAGCCAAGGTTCATCCCCCGATGTGCTCCCCACAAATCCCCTCATGAAGCTCAGCGAGGACTGCCTCGACTTCTAATGGTACGAGGCAGTGTAGTAGGTGTTGAGAGAAGGCCCTTTGGTATAACTTTTTGTTGATGATGTAGTACCAGACTTGAGTTCGCCTTAACCTTCTCGTAGCCACCGGGTCGTCGGGCTCCTCTCCACCCGCTTTGTATTGGAAAATCTCCTCCATCCAGCTCAGTGATGAATTTACTTCGACGACCTCGTGAGTCGTCACCATTGGTGTTGCTATGAACTCAATCATTGGGGCCGACCTTGGGCTATGGGTGGAGGCTGATCTAGCCAGTGCATCTACCCGCACATTTTGCGCTCAAGGTATTCTGGCGATTAAAAGGTGGTTGAAATGGTGGGCAAGTCGCTTTGCCTCCATTAGGTATGCCACCATCGTGAGGTCCCGGGCTTTATATCTCCCATTGACGTGTCCTATCACTAGTTGGGAGTCACTGAAAACTTCAAGGTCATCTACATGCATCTCCAGAGCGAGGCGTAGGCCATGAAGTTACGCCTCGTACTCGGCCTCGTTGTCAGTGGCTCGGAATTACAATTGGAGTGACCTCTCGTAGGTTTCTCCCGACGGGCTTTTGAGGATAAGCCCGACCGTGGCCGCTTTGGAAGTGGACGAGCCATCTACATGTAAGGTCTATGTGTTCTGATCATCCTCCCGCCCCTCAGCATGGTCCTCAGGGGTTAGCTCGGATATGAAATCAGCTAGTGCTTGAGCTTTGATGGCGGTCCTGGGGGAGTACTAAATGTCGAATTCGCTAAGCTCGACTGACCATCGCAGCATGCGACCTGATGCATCAAAGTTGGAGAGGATCTATCGTAGTGGTTGGTTGGTGATTACTTTGATCATATGGGCTTGGAAGTAGGGCCGCAACTTTCGGGCCGTCTTGATAAGAGTGAGAGCTAGCATCTCGATCGGGTAGTACCATGCCTCGGGCCCCCCGAAGATATGGCTGACATAATGTATGGGTAGTTGTGCTGGTGGTATTTCCCGAACTAACACCAAGCTAATGGCTTGTGTTGAGGCCGCCAAATAGAGACCGAGGGTTTCGCCCGGCTCGGGCGAGGAGAGTCGGGGCAAGCGAGCGAGGCACGCCTTTAACTTTTCGAAGGCTTCCTCGCACTCTGAGGTCCATGTAAAGTTGTTGGCCCGTCATAGAGCCCGAAAGAAGGGGAGGCACTTGTCGCCTAAACGCGACACGAACCTGCTGAGCGCTGCCAACCTCCTAGCAAGTCACTGCACCTCTTTGGCCGAGCGAGAGGAACACATCTCAGTAACGGCTCATACCTTTTCTGGGCTAGCGTATATCCCTCACTGGTGAATGACAAAGCCGAGGAACCTCCCCAAGTTGACTCCGATGACGCACTTCGCAGGGTTCAAACGCATGTTGAACTGCCTGAGCATTTGGAACGTTTCCTCTAGGTCTACTAGGTGTGTTCTTGCAACCTTGCTTTTTACGATCATGTCGTCTACATACACCTCCATATTCCCCCCGAGCTGGTGCTTGAAAAGTTTGTCAACCAACCTTTGGTAAGTCGCCCCAGCGTTCTTTAGGCCGAAGGGCATCACCTTGTAACAATACGCCCCTCGGTTGGTGACGAAGGCAGTGTCTTCTTGGTCTTGGGTTGCCATCCGGATTTGGTTGTGGCCCGAGAAAGCATCCATGAACATAAGGCATTCATGGCTGGCGGTGGCATTGACTAACTAGTCTATCCTGGGGAGCAGATAGCGGTCCTTAGGGCATGCCCGGTTGAGATCGGTGTAATCAACACACATCCTCCAACTTCCATTAGGTTTTTTTAACGAGGACTACATTCGATAGCCACCAGGGGTATTTAACCTCAGTAATGAATCCGACCTTTATAAGGCGATCGACCTCATCCCCTATCGCCTTCTGTCGGTCGGGGGCAAACCTCCTTGGTCTTTGTCTCACCGGCCATGCCTCGGGGTCGATGTTGAGCCGGTGTCAGGCCACTTCTGGATCGATCTCGGGCATCTCCTCGTGGGACCATGCAAACATGTCGGCGTTCTTCCTCAGGAAATCGACGAGGTGGAGCTGGTCCGCTTTGGGGAGAGTGGTTCCGACCTTGATGATCCGATCGAGTTGGCTCCTCTTTAGGGGTACCTTGATGAGTGGCTCGGGAGGCTCTAGGGGCACTTGCGGTATGGGTTCTTCACGTGGATCGAGAACCAGAGTTGGGCGCAGCTTTCCTAGGAGAGTAACCGCAGTGAGGTAGCATCGCCTTGACTCCCTTGGGTCACTTCAAGCCTCCCCGATCCCTACCGAGATCGAAAATTTGATAGTTCCGTGGTAGGTGGAAACCACCGCATTTATCTTGTTGAGCGTTGGGCGGCCGAGGATGACGTTGTAGGCCAAGGGCAGATCAACTACCATGAAGGTGTTCATTATCATCTTGGCCACTTGGCTCCTCCCCAATGGTGACGGGAAGGACCGTAGTCCCGAGCAGGGAGATGGAATCCCCTGTGAATCTTGTGAGGGCTGATGTCATAGGGGTAAGGTCTCCCTTGGTCAACCCGAGCTTCTTGAAGGCGTCGAAGTAAAAAACGTCGGTGGAGCTCCCGGTGTCAACCATCACCCTCTTAACTCGGGTGTTGGCGATCTAGATGGAGATCACCATAGCATCATCATGGTGGGAGCGCTAGGCCTCCCTAGCCCAGAAGGTGATTTCAGGCTCAAGCTCGGGCCGGGGATGTTTCTCGACCATGCTGCGAGCGCAGGCCTTTCTCGCCGCAGAGCTGCTGCCACCGGTCGTTGGTCCCCCGGAGATGATGTCAATTTGTCTCTCCACGGGTCCCCTAGGGCATGGAGTCACTGTTGGAAAATCTTGGGGGTGACATCATATGCGCAGCGGAAGAACAAGAAAACAAAATCCCCGATTCCCAAAGAGATGTTCGTCGTCGTGCGAAGATTGGTGCGCAAAATCCGCGAAACTTAAAACTGCATATAGAGTCTATTATGTTACCTAGGGAGATCGTATATCCCTATTTCCTTACAGATCCTTAGGAGAGGGTGAAGGAGGTCAAGCGTCCTCCTCTCTAGCGGTGATCCACACAACAGGGTTACGACGACGCTCCTCAAAACTCTAGGCCTGCTCTGAGGTGGAGAGGGAGAGGAGAATAGGAAAGGCAAGCAAAGGCTCTAGCCTATGAGGCTTTGAATCCCTCCTATTTATAGAAGTACCCAGTCAAACCCTAATGGGTCCTCCCCTAGTGGGTATTGGATCTACATCCAATAAGACAAGGGCTCCGTCGGATATCTCATATCCGAACCTCTACTCATCGCAATACTTACCATATGTGTGTGACCCTCTAGGCCCAATATCGAGCTGGTCGTGAGTCATACCTGTCAGAACTCCTTCTAACTCAGTGAATTATTATCTCTATAATAATTCACTTGACTCATCGATTACGGACGTACTAGGCCACTACGCCGTAGTCCCCAGACGATACAGGGGAATCCAATCCATTGGACCTGTCTGTCCTCAGTTATCCTGTACCTATAGTCCCTCATCCATCTAATATCCCAGAGACTGTATATCGAGCATGGTGCTGTCAGACTCATACGTTTTCTACTCGAGTCTCGCTCTAATCGGATTCTCCCGGAGAACTCTTTCTCTCTCAACCCGAATGACCCTGGCCAGGGATTTGTCTGAGCAAGAACACATGGGATATTCCTCTCATGACGCCGAGAGTGAATGATCCTCTATCGACACTCAATAGCCCTCGTAAGGTTGACTACCACTCCCAATGACCAGCTGTACTAGATCTGAGACAGCCAAACCTATAAGTCTGGTATTAAAGAGTGGAGCACTCATATAGGACATCCTTGGTGTCTCAAGTCTAAGGACCAAATACACCACTAGGACTACGGAATCGCTGTCTGACAATAAGGCATCATCAACCATCCAACATTCCGTAAGCTGATCAATCAGTGAACTCATTCTCCAATGAGCACCTATACTGTATCCCTAGTGTCCCTACATGAGTAGCTATGAGACCAGCTGCATCCATCATATGGACGGGTATACAGCACACCAGTCTGTCCGGTTATCACGATGTCCCTCTCGAGTAACCTATGACCGGGATTATTTACGATATGTGTTTAAAGGTGAATCGATCTCATTATCGTGATCTCATCACGATCCGATTCCCATTGCACAAATCCAAGGACATCACAATATATATATGCACATATGCAATAGTTATAAAGTGATATATGCCAAAATATAATAAGCAAAAATATTATGTATCAAGTCACACGTGTCATCACTCACATGATTGGCTTGCTGGGCACCTATGACTAGCAATCTCCCACTTGACCTAAAGCCAATCACCTATGTGTTTGATCCCCATCAGACCCTTGTGACGCTCAAAGACAAAATGAGACAACGGCTTTGTCAGTGGATTTGCAATGTTATCTTCGGATGGAACTCTTTCCACTACTACATCTCCTCGGGTTACGATCTATCTGATAAGCTGGAACCTCCTTAGAACACTTCTGATGAGACCTGGGTTCCCTTATTTGAGTAATCGCCCCATAGTTATCGCAATATAAGGAAGTCGGCTCCTCGCTACTCGGCACGACTCCCAAATCTGTGATGAACTTCTTCACCCAGACTCCCTCCTTTGCTACATCTGATGCAGTAATGTACTCCACCTCTGTGGTCGAGTCAGCAGTAGTATCTTGCTTGGAACTCTTCCAGCACACTGCTCCTTCATTTAAGGTGTACACATACCCTGAATTTGACTTGCTATCATCGACATCAGACTGAAAACTTGAGTCAGTGTAGCCTTCAACCTTAAGGCTATTACCTCCATATACTAGTAAAAGATCCTTAGTCCTTCTCAAGTACTTAAGGATATACTTTACTGCTTTCCAATGCTCCAAGCCTGGATCCGCCTGATACCTGCTCGTGACACTCAGAGCATACGCTATATCAGGCCTAGTACATAGCATGGCATACATGATAGACCCTATTGCTGAGGCATAAGGTATCATATTCATGTTCGCCCTTTCTTCTGGAGTCTTTGGGGACATACTCGTAGAAAGCGATATCCCATGTCTCATCGGTATGAGACCTCTCTTGGAATTTTCCATGCCAAACCTTTTGACAATGGTTTCTATGTACCTGGACTGGGACAAGCCAAGCATCCTTTTGAATCTATCTCTATAGATTCGAATCCCCAAGATATAGGATGCTTCCCCTAAGTCCTACATGGAGAAGTGTCTAGATAACCAAGCCTTTACTGTGGATAGCATTCCTACGTCATTCCCAATTATCAGGATGTCATCCACATATAACACAAAAAAAGGTGATAACGCTCCCACTTACCTTCTTGTACACACAAGGCTCATCTTCGTTCTTAATGAAGTCATAAGATCTTATTGCCTCATCAAATCTTATGTTCCAACTTCGGGAAGCTTGCTTTAGTCCATAAATGGATCTAAGCAACCTACACACCTTATCTGGGCAGTTCTTGGACACGAATCCCTCATGTTGCATCATATACACCTCCTCCTTGAGGTTCTCATTGAGAAATACGATTTTCACATCCATCTGCCAGATCTCATAATCATAGTGTGCTGCAATAGCCAATAGAATTCTGATGGATTTTAGCATTGCTACGGGTGAGAAGGTTTCGTCGTAGTCAACACCTTGCCTTTGACGATACCCCTTAGCCACTAGCCTTGCTTTATAGGTCTCTACCTTTCCATCTACTCCGATCTTTTTCTTAAAGATCCACTTGCAACTGATGGGTACAATACCTTCGGGCGCATCAACTAGGTTCCAAACCTTATTGGGGTACATAGAATCCATCTCAGAATTCATGGCTTCTTGCCACTTCCCGGAGTCTATACTCATAATAGCCTCCTCGTAGGTCTGAGGATCAATATCCTCAACATCCTCTCCTCTAATATGTCCCACATATCTCTTAGGAGGATGAGATACTCTATCAGACCTACATAAAGTTGAAACTTGTGTATTAGGTACCTGAACAGACTCGGGCTGTAAAGTGGTGCTTGAGCTTGGTTCTCTAACCTCGCTCAACTCTATCATTCTCCCACTATCTCCGCCAAGAATATATTCCTTCTCAAGGAACACTGTTCTCTTAGCTACAAAGATCTTTTGGTCCTCGAGATGATAGAAATAATACCCACAAGTTTCCTTGGGGTATCCCACAAATTTGCATCGCTCTGTCCTTGATTCTAACTTATCGGGGTTGTGTCTTTTAACGTGGGCAGGGTAGCCCCAAATCTTAACAACCTTAAGATCAGGCTTCTTCCCTTTCCATATCTCATATGATGTAGACACTACCGACTTAGTTGGAACTATGTTCAGAAGGTAAGCTGCAGTCTCTAGGGCATATCCCTAGAATAAATTGGGTAGGTCAGCGAAACTCATCATGGACCGTACCATATCTAATAGCGTACGATTCCTCCTTCCAGAGACACCATTGAGCTGAGGTGTATAAGGAGGTGTCCATTGGGATAATATCTCATGGTCCTTGAGGAACTGAGTAAACTATGTACTTAAGTACTCACCTCCTCGATCTGATCGAAGAGTTTTGATACTCTTTCCAGTCTGGTTCTCCACCTCATTCTTATACTCTCTGAATTTCTCAAAGGCCTCGGACTTATACTTCATTAAGTACACATATCCATTCCTTGAGAAATCATCAGTAAAGGTAATGAAGTAGGAGTAACCACCAATGGCATGAGTTGACATGGATCCACATACATCACTATGTATGAGTTCCAACAGCTCAGTGGCTCTCTCTCCAGTTCCACTAAATAGAGAGTTGGTCAGTTTTCCACGAATGCAAGGCTTACAAGTTGCATATGACACATGGTCGAATGGATCTAGATATCCATCATTTAGCAACTTTTGAATCCTTCTTTCATGGATGTGACTTAGCCTACAATGCCATAGGTATGCACTGTTCACCTCATCTCGTTTCCTCTTAGACACTTACATTCATGATATATGTAGTGTCTTGCATAAACAAACCTTTATGCAATATTCCTCTCGTCAATCTCCCCTCGGCTTTGCTAGAATTTACAATAAATTGTAGATGTGATAAGCAATACTGGTATCCAATACCAATGCACTATCACAAAAATCTGACAATTGGAGATTGATCATGAATGTACTTGAAGCTTCTCCAAGCTTCTATTTCGCCCTTTCTGCAAGGTACTCTTTGCAGTTCCTCTTCTAGTGCCCATCTTTACCATAGTGGAAGCACTGGCCTTTGTCCTTTGCTGGGTCTTTCTTAGCAACCTTTGCTTTACCTGGTCTGCCCTTGCCCTTTCCCTTCTTAGGGGACCTTTCTGCTTTCCTTTTCTTTATGGTCTCACTAGTGTAGAGAACTGGCTTCTCTTTCTTAATAGTACTCTCTACCTCCCTCAACATATTAAGGAGCTCCGGGAGAGTCACCTCAAGCTTGTTCATATTAAAATTCATTATGAACTGTGAAAAGGAATCTGGTAGGGACTGAATCACAATGTCCACACACAAGTTATCCTCTAGGACCATTCCTAGACCTGTGAGTTTCTCTATCCACTCAATCATCTTTAGGACATGGTTCTGAACCGGTGTCCCCTCAATCATCCTAGCGCGGAAGAGACTCTTGGATATCTCATATCGCTGAGTCCTTCCCTGTTCCTCAAACAATTTACGGACATGTAGGAGAATGGATCTGGCATCCATCTTTTTCATGTTGTCTCTGTAACTCAGGAGTCATAGAGCCCAACATATAGCACTGAGCAAGAGTGGAGTCATCAATGTACTTCACATAGCAAGCGATCTCATCCTCGCTTGCCCCTTCTTCGGGTGTAGGCATCATTGTATCAAGGACGTACACGATTTTCTCCACTGTGAGAACAATTCTCAAGTTACGGAGTCAATCCGTATAATTTGGACCAGTGAGGCGGTTGACATCAAGTATGCCACGTAAGGGATTTGAAAGCGACATTTTCTGAAAATAAAGATGCAGCAGAAATGAATAACATGCAGATTTTGCAAGAAATAAACTATCAAGATATGGACTTCTATCTTAATATGCTCCCACTATTTTACTAACGAGTCACACGACACCCTCAGCACGTGAAACGGAAGTCTCCGGCAGACTTCTAGTGGGGATCAGGATCCAATCAGCGTCTTAGTGTAACCTCGAGGGACTCAACCAATCACACTAAGCCTAAAAGGTAGGCAACTCTTGCTGATCACAACTCCTTGTGATTCTCGTCCTGTTCGGCCTCCGAATTACCATGGCCTCAAGGGACTCGACCAACCATGATGCTCGGCCAAGCATCATGGTCAACACCTTCGTTACAAGATGAGTCTGATTTGATGATATACCCTCGAGGTACTCGACCAAGCATACCATGCCCTCAGGTCACCGGTGACATCTCTATGTCGTAAGCAAGATAGCGAATCGCGATATAGGTGAGTCTCGAAGGACTCGACCAACTCAACCTACACCGGGAATCGGTTCCTACTTATAACGATGGAAGGCCACGTGGGTCAATCTAATTGCCTCACGTTTACCGACTTAATATTATCGAGAGATGTTTCTATGATTTGGTCTCCTAATATGACATGTCACACATATACATATTTAATATATATCTACATCGCATGCAAATATATATACATATCTAGTATGTGTATAAGCAATCACACCAGATGATCATGGACCACAACCTAATATGATTAGGCCCGAGCCAGTAGGCCTAATCACTCACATCAAGATCTATGTGTGCAACGGTGCATCTCCATGCCCTGTGATCATTCATCTCGTCCTCATCGGTTCCGTCGACATCTTGATGCATCTTCATGCATCACGATCGTCCGTCCCGTGGGTCCCATTATCACATCCACGCTCCCGCTACGCCTCCTCATGTGATTACAACTTAATCATAGACACGCAGGCCCGACAATAAACGAGAAATATAATGAAGGCTCGTAGACCTCAATAATAATAATCACAAGTACACACATCACATGGTCCATAATCATCCATTCACACATCATACATCACATGTATAAATAATCATCATCATATAGGACTACTAGATAATAATAAAAATAATAATCAACTAAACCTTTTAATTAATTAATATTTTCTGAAATCAGGGACATGTAGGGAATTTCTCAATTCCTAAGGGTATTTTTGTCATTTGGATAAAAGACGGAAACTGGAATTTCTTAAATTCACAGGGGCAAAACTATCTTTTTACCCAAAACCCTAACTCCCTCTTACTGCTGCCGTCGCCGCCACCCTGCTGGCGGAGGCCTGTTTGGCGGGGCGAGGGCGTTGCCCTCGCCTACAGGCGGCACGCCCGCTGGTGGCGCTGCCGCTGCAGGTGGGCGCCGCCGCCTCCGCGTGCTGTCCCGCCGGGCGATCGCCCCTAGGGGGGGGGGGGGGGGGGGGGGTGGTTTCGCCCGCGGGAGCAGCGGCGCGGCGCCTCACCCCGCGGGAGAAGCGACCGCAGGCGCCTCTGCCCGCGGGCTGCCAGCCCCACCGGACGCAAGCCTGCTGCAAGCAAGCCGCCGACCGGCTGCTGCAGACGCAGCCCCTGTGCTGCCTGCTTGCAGTTGCGCTACACGCACGCAGATCGAGGGCAACAACTGTTGCTGCCCTTTCTAACTTTTGCGTCAATGATTTTGACATCAAAAGTTTTTCCTAAACACAATACACGCAGTTCAAAACCAATCATTCGCACGAACAATCTGACTCTAATACCACTGTTGGGAAATCTTGGGGGCGACATCATATGCGCAGCGGAAGAACAAGAAAACAAAATCCCCGATTCCCAAAGAGATGTTTGTCATCGTGCGAAGATTGGTGCACAAAATCCGCGAAACTTAAAACTGCATATAGAGTAGATTGTGTTACCTAGGGAGATCGTATATCCCTGTTTCCTTACAAATCCTTAGGAGAGGGTGAAGGAGGTCAAGCATCCTCCTCTCTAGCGGTGATCCACACAGCAGAGTTGCGACGATGCTCCTCAAAACTCCAGGCCTGCTCTGAGGTGGAGAGGGAGAGGAGAATAGGAAAGGCAAGCAAAGGCTCTAGCCTATGAGGCTCTGAATCCCTCCTATTTATAGAGGTACCCTGTCAAACCCTAATGGGTCCTCCCCTAGTGGGTATTAGATCTACATCCAATAAAGGGCTCCGTCGGATATCTCATATCCGAACCTCTACTTATCGCAATACCTACCATATGTGTGTGACCCTCTAGGCCTAATATGAGCTGGTCGTGAGTCATACCTGTCATAACTCCTTCTAACTCAGTGAATTATTATCTCTGTAATAATTCACTTGACTCATCGACTACGGACGTACTAGGCCACTACGCCGTAGTCCCCAGACGATACAGGGGGAATCCAATCCATTGGACTTGTCTGTCCTCAGTTACCGTGTACCTATAGTCCCTCATCCATCTAATATCCCAAAGACCGTATATCGAGCATGGTACTGTTATACTCATACGGTTTCTACTCGAGTCTCGCTCTAATCGAATTCTCCCGGAGAACTCTTTCTCTCTCAACCCGAATGACCCTGGCCAAGGGTTTGTC
>NC_088329.1:33085000-33097500 GCF_036884655.1 Musa acuminata AAA Group | reverse complement strand
CTATCTCTTTTTGCATTATTAATCATAATCGACTCACTTCATCTAATCACAACATTTACAGATCTTTGAACATGTTCATACTATTTTAGATGTGTGTGTGTGTGAGTGTGCAGGCATTTGTAAATGCAACAATTATATTTTGGAGGGTAGAGTCGATAGACTCGAGCATATAATTGTGACAGTCTGCTTCTGCATACTTCCAATGTAGCTCCTTCTCTGCTTTGGCTGTGGATGCATAAACAATTTCAGCATCACCAGGTCGCCTTCCGGCCAAGATCAAAGGGATTCTCTGAAAGAGATTTGTAGGTGAGAAACTATGCGAAACACAAACCAAAGGAAGAAACTGAGTAAAACTTAGACAATTGATACAAAAGCTCATAAAAGAACATTATAACCTTCTCAGAAGCCTTCTCAAATGCTGCCACAATTTCCAAGACAGAAGATCCCTTTCCAGTTGCTAGATTATAGACTTCACATCCTGCATCTTGCAAAGAGACCTTTATCACAACACAGAAAGTAAGGTCTTCAGTATAAACCAGTAAACAGCAGATGCATCTCTTGCTGGAGAATGGAAAGAAACACCTCTTATCAAATATAAATAATTAACTAGAAGAATTTATTGGGAACTGCTATAACTGAATAACAACTACAAAGGCATCAAAGAATTAAGATACAAGCATATACTGCTTCATCTATCATGCATTTAAACACAACTTAACAATGTAAATAGTTCATACATTTAATAGATACAATTTAATATAATTGTTTCCTATAGCATCGAGCATATTAATAGCACAAGGAGAAACATAATAGAGCATAGATAAAATATATGATTTACAAAACAATTTTGACAAAATATGGGGAGAAAACAAATAATTTAGAGAAGTATATTATGTGCATAGGGTAACTATATTATTCGGCATAATAAAATGACTTAACAAACAAAAGAAAAATGATTATGAAACAAAAAAAGAAAGGTATAATAAATAAGCATAAAGGGTAATATCAACTGCTATATAATAAACCAAAGAAGTAATGAAGTATAACAAAATAAATCAAAATAAAAATATACAACTCCTTCACTAATAAACTTGTTGAAGATCACTCACAAAGTGCTTATAAGTTATATGTTGAATCTCGGATTTTGATGATGAAACCAATTGAGAGTGTTTAAGATTTGATCTGCGTTTTGAGTGACGCAAAAAGCTTCGATCAGGGAGAGACAATTAAAGTAGGAAGAATCATGTTGGGCCAGAGAGAAACATGTCAGAAGATTGGACGTCGAGCTGGAGGATCGGTCGACATATCGACAGAAGACTTCGGGCCATAAGTTCGGGCATCGAGCCAAGAAAAGCGAAAATTCGCCAAGAAAATCGGAGTTGCAAAGGTCAACTAGCCGATTGGGCAATAGGCTGCAAGAGAGGACGATGCGCCGAAGAATCGGATGAAGCGTCGATGAACCAATGACATGCCAGACAACATGATTCAAGCTTTGTAATAATTGTCTAGATCGAAGTAGGCTTTATTTGTGCAGGATTAACTACGATAGTGATCAAGGCATAAAGCAAAATGAAGTCCCGGAGTCAAGAATGAGACTTCGTTGGGAGTTCGAGAGTTCGTCGGAAGTCCGGACGTTCGTTAGAAGTTTTGCCAGAATTGACCAAGAAGTCTAGGAACTTGCCGAAGAAGCTCATCGGAACTTGCTAAGAAGATCGTCGTGAAGTCCAGGAGCTTGCCGGGAGTCCGCTGGAACATTGCTGAGAGATCATCGGAAGTTTGTCGGAAGATCGCCAGAAGCTCGTCGGAAGAAACCTAGACTAACCGGACCGGATTTGCTTAGTGTATGCCTTAAATTTCGTAGTTAGCACATAATTAGGATTGGAATTGGGCCAACCCAATTAGGGGCCAGTTAGGCCCATGTATGGACTATGTTGGGCTAAGTGAAAGGCCCAAACAGTGACACCAACAGGTGGCACTGTCGTGGCATAGTCTCCGAGACTGTGTCAGGGAGTGGTACCGTCAGACTGGGCAGTAGTACCGCCCAATGTCAGTGTTAGGCAGTGGTACCGCCTAGACACAATCTCCTAGGCGGTGGCACTGCTAGATTGGATGGTGATACCGCCCAATGTCAGTGGTGCAAGCGGTGGTACCGCCAGGACCCGAGAAACCCGGGATGAGACCTTTTTAGGCTCCAAGTTTGAATCAACTTGGGGCCTATAAATACCCCTCTCATCTCTGGTTAACATACACAAGCACAGAGAACTTAAACGTGAGAAAACGCTATAGAAATTATTTGAGAGATCCCCTCCTCTAGCTTAAACTTAGAATTCTGTTTAGAGAGGAATGTGTGATTGTAAAAGGTTGTCTCCTAAACCTGTGAAAAGGAGAAGAGGGTGTAAAAGGGTAGTTAGTCTTCGCCCATTGAAAGAAGACCGTTAGTGGATGCCAGTGGCCTCGACAGAAGAGGAATCGGGAGTGGATGTAGGTCACAACGACCGAACCACTATAAACTCGGTTTGCATTTCTTTTGAGTAATTTACTTTAACTTCAAACTTCCTTACTTGCTATGCTCTTCCGTACACTTTCAATTTAAGCATCTTTACGAAACGGGTTTAATCGAAACGAATTCTTAGAATCGACGTTTTTATCCGCTACACTAATTCACCCCCACCCTACCCCCCCCCCTAGTGCCGACTTATTCCTAACAATTTGTATCAAAGCCACGTTTTTCTCATTTGGTTTAACACCCAAAGAGAAATGGCTCTTTTCGGCTTTCAAGAGGGTCACTCTCTCATTCGTCCTCCCATGTTCAATGGGACGGACTACACATGTTGAAAAACTTGAATGAGAGTTTTCTTGCTTTCGTTGAATCTCGATTTATGGAATATAATCGAATTTGGTTTTCAAAAGTCTTCTCTTCCAATGAAAGATTGGAATGAGTTGGAGAAGACTTTCTCTTTAAATGCAAAGGCTATGAATGCCTTATTTTGCGCCTTAGACAAAAATAAATTCAATGGGTTTCTACTTACTAAACGACTTTCAATATTTGACACACTCTTGAAATCACACACGAAGACACTAGTAGAGTTAAAGATTCGAAGATTAATATTTTAATGCATGATTTTGAGTTGTTTCAAATGGAACCAAGCGAGACTATTGGAGACATGTATACCCGTTTTACGGATGTCGTCAATAGTCTAAAAGCTCTTAGTAAAAGTTTTTTTAACATTGAACTTGTGAATAAAATTTTACGATCTCTTTCTAAAAATTGGGATTCAAAAGTAACGGCAATACAAGAGACTAAAGACCTAAACAACCTTACTCTTGAAGAACTTATCGGGTCATTAATGACCTATGAAATGACTTATGTGGCACATGACAAACTTGAGAACAACCTTCCAAAGAACAAGAAGAATTTGACACTTAGAACACATGAAGACTACTCAAGTGAAAGCTCAAGTGATGATGAACTTGAAACTCTCACTATAAAACTTAAAAATTTTATTAAACAAGAATTAAAAAATAAAAATGAACTTAAAAAGAAGAAGTTGCCAAAGAAGAATAGAGCACTCAAAGTGACTTGGGACGAAATGAGTGCATCCGAAGAAAAGGAGCAAACCGATGAAGACGAAACGATAAACTTGGCCTTGGTGACTCTCGACAATGAGGTAAACAACTCAAACAAAACTCCTTTACTTTATTTTGAAATTACTTGATGATGTTTCATGAATTATTTTTAAATTAGTTAGTAAGCAAATAAAAATAAAAAATAAAAAAATTATATATCATGCTTCTCTTTCTAAGTGATTTTGAAAAAAAAAATTAAAATTTGAGCATGACAATTGCATGTTAATTCCTAGCTCTAAGTATGAAAAGTTTGATTCACTTAAAAAGAAAAATACATTTTGAAAATGCATTATGTTTTATGAAATCAATTTTGATGATTTAATGATGTAATGAAAATGTCAAGAGGTTTGATATCAAGCTTAATGAGTTTATAGTTTGAAATTGTGCATGTTATATCTTAAAAACTTAAAATCATGTTTTGGCATTATGCCCAAAGTAATGATGCATAATGATCATGTTTAATGAGTTTTTCTTTCGAAATTATACATGATGATTTTTTGTGATTTATAGATTATCGATCTTTGCCGTAATGAAAGTTCCTTTTCGGTTTTAAACGTTGATGCATGTTTTTATTTGACATAATGAAAAAGACATGCTTCTATGAAATAAACCACATGAATTGAAACAACTAAAAAGAGAAAAGCATTTTTCTTGAAAATTTATTTTTCTCTATATTATCGATTTTTCACTAAGAGATTAATAAAGTTGTTTATGTCATTTTGAATCTCTTTAAAGTAATTTTGATGATTTGACGATTTGAATTTAAATGAGCTTTATCTTGATTTTTCGAGATTTATAACTTGAGATTTCTTATGCATGAATCAAAATATTATATTATTTGATCTCCTATGTTTCTTTTTGCCATTTATAAAAAGACGAGATTTGTTGAAATAAATCATGTCTTGTGGCATTCATGATTTGATATTAATATCTTTCATGTCATGATTTTCATACGACACCTTTGTATTTTTGTGATGACTTGAACATTTACACCATTATGTTCTACCATTCTTCTTTCTTGTTTACAATGACAAAAGGGGGAAAGAAAATAGCTAGCATTTCAAGAGAACCAAATTTGCTAGCTTGAATGATAAACTTAGACATGTTAGAGCTCCCAAATGCATAAATTCTTCTTATACATTTTTCGGATCATGATCTTAATTTCTCAAATTCTAGACTTGATCTTTCATTTTTTATGATTGAAATAATGATTGGAATATTGATGTAATTATGAATGATGATTTGGTATTATGCATGCAATACTTCAACTTATGATAATGATGCATGCAATGATGAAGTATTTATGATGAAAAATTGTTTTGACATTCATGACTTGATTTTTCATCTTTGTTATTTATCCTTGTCATGATTTGAAGATTGTAGTAAAGAGAAATGAATTACACTATTGTATTGTTATTTCTCTCATTTTGCCAATGACAAAGGGGGAGAAAGAATTGCTAGTATGGACATCTCAAAAGAGAAAGATTTACTAGATTACACAAGTCAAGAAAATACAAAAACATGATAGCTTGCTCATCTCAAAAGAGAAGCAAAGATTGCTAAATTGCATACTTCGAGAAGAAGGAAAAAGTTGCTAGCTTACACATTACGAAGAAAAGCAAAAAGCTTGCTCATCTCTTTGAATTCAAAAATTTTGTCAGCTTTCACATGTGTAAAATTTGCTAGCTTACAAGTTCCAAAATTATGTAAAACTTACTAAATTTGCTACCTTGCAAATTGCATAAAGAAAGAATTGCTAGAAACGCAAAAATGTTAGCTTCCACGTTTCAAGTAGATGCAAAACTTGCTATCATGCATATATCAAAAGGTGTAAAAATTTTGTAAAAAACTTATTAGCTTGTATGATGATAAAACTTGAGATTATGTTTATTATGCAATGATTTGAACTTGTATGTCTAAACACTTATAGTTGAACTTCTCCTTTTTGTTGATGACAAAGGGAAAGAAGTATGATGCTATGCATGATTTTATCATGACATGTTGTTTGGATTTTTAAATCCAAGAGTTCTATCAATATGACATATTGATAGAGGTAGTTAAAGTGAACTCTGTCATCAATTGGTTATCGTCATTAAAAAGGGGGAGATTGTTGAATCTCGGATTTTGATGATGAAACCAATTGAGAGTGTTTATGATTTGATCTGCGTTTTGAGTGACGCAGGAAGCTTCGATCAAGGAGAGACAATTAAAGTAGGAAGAATCATGTTGGGCCTGAGAGAAACATGTCAGAAGATTGGACATCGAGCCGGAGGATCGGTCGACGTATCGGCAGAAGGCTTCGTGCCATGAGTTCAGGCATCGGGCCAAGAAGAGCGGAAATTGCCCCAAGGAAATCGGAGTTGCGGAGGTCAACTGGCCGATTGGGCAATAGGCCGTAAGAGAGGACGATGCGACGAAGAATCGGACGAAGCGTCGATGAACCAATGACATATCGGACAACATGATTCAAGCTTTGTAATAATTGTCTAGATCGAAGTAGGTTTTATTTGTGCAGGATTAACTACGATAGTGATCAAGGCATAAAGCAAAATGAAGTCCCGAAGTCAAGAACGAAACTTCGTTGGGGGTTCGAGAGTTCGTCGGAAGTCCGGACGTTCGTCGGAAGTTCTGCCGGAATTGATCGAGAAGTCCAGGAGCTTGCCGAAGAAGCTCGTCGGAACTTGCCAAGAAGATCGTCGTGAAGTCTAGAAGCTTGTTGGGAGTTCGCTGGAACATTGCCGAGAGATCATCGGAAGCTCACCGGAAGATCGTTGGAAGCTCGTCGGAAGAAACCTAGACTAACCGGAACGGATTTGCTTAGTGTATGCCTTAAATTTCGTAGTTAGCATATAATTAGGATTGGAATTGGGCCAACCCAATTAGAAGCCAGTTAGGCCCATGTATGGACTGTGTTGGGCTAAGTGAAAGGCCCAAACAGTGACCCAGTAGGTGGCACCATCGTGGCACAATCTTCGAGACTATGTCTAGCGGTGGTATCGTCAAACTGAGCGGTAGTACCGCCCAGTGTCAGTGTCAGGCGGTGGTACCGCCCAAACACAGTCTCCTAGGTGATGGTACCACCTAGTGTCAGTGGTGCAGGCGGTGGTACCGCCAAGACCCGGGAAACTCAGGACGAGACCTTTCTAGGCTCCAAGTTTAAATCAACTTGGGGCCTATAAATACTCCTCTTATCCCTGGTTAACATACACAAGCACAGAGAACTTAAAAGTGAGAAAACACTGTAGAAATTATATGAGAGATCCCCTCCTATAGCTTAAACTTAGAATTCTATTTAGAGAGAAGTGTGTGCTTGTAAAAGGTTATCTCCTAAACCTGTGAAAAGGAGAATAGGGGTGTAAAAGGGTAGTTGGTCTTCGTCCATTGACGGAAGACCGTTAGTGGATGTCGGTGGCCTCGACGGAAGAAGAATCGGGAGTGGATGTGGGTCACGACGTCTGAACCACTATAAACTCGGTTTACATTTCTTTTGAGCAATTTACTTTAACTGCAAACTTCCTTACTTGCTATACTCTTCCGTACGCTTTCAATTTAAGCATCTTTACGAAACGGGTTTAATCGAAACGAATTCTTAGAACCGACGTTTTTATCCACTGCACTAATTCACCCTCGCCCCCTCTCTCTTATTGCCGACTTGTTCCTAACATTATAACCACGGGACATATCTAGGATGATCAAAAACAAAGTCGTGGATAGAGAATCCTAAGGCCATGAATATATTTGAGTGTAGAATCCTACGATCCTAAAATTAGATAAGTATTCTAGTTTATCATCAAAATGAGATTAAAAGATAGCAAACAATTAAATGATAATCCAAAGCAAATTATCCTTGTTATATGGATGGCCCTCGAAGAAACAAGAACAGAATACATGATGACAAATACAAGTACCTAAAAAAGGATTTCATAATTTATTATTCTATCATACATGATTACGAGTCTAACACACGAGATAACATTCAGTTTAATCTTTGATTCCTAGTCAAGTCAATTCTTAATTATGCTAATCTAGATAATGTAAACAGTATAGGTCACGTGGCATGAGAAAAATGTATAGCTTCTTAAATGATCCCAACTCTGTGCCATTCACACACACCTACATGAGAGCCCTCAAAGAGTTTCTGTAGGGCTGCAATATGTCCATCTGCTAGATCAACAACATGAATGTAATCCCTTACCTGGAATCATATAACGTTGTCCACAACAAAAGAAATTGTCAGCGATAAACAAACATAAGAAATATTCTGCAAATGAAACCCAGAAGATGTCAAGCACGTCAAAGACTAAATAGAACAACGATGGTCAAGTTATATGAATAGCAAAATACTCCAGATGTATGCTAGTAAAACAGTATATTATGGAAAGAGCAAAAAGAGAAAAAAAACAGTATATGTGGGTAAATGGTACATATTCACTGTTTCAGGATCTATATATTCCACATAACACATAAAAGATCTCAAAGCTATGACTGGCAATTGAGAAGCTATTAGAACACTAAACATGCCTATCACAACATATGATAACACAAGAAGTAAACAAAATCAATAATTCATGGGCAAAAGACAGGCAAAACAGATATCAGACAATGTACTTATGGATACAAAAGGTCAAAAAGGTTTCCTAAATGTGTTTTTGGCCTTCTAACTCCCCATTGAAAGCATAAAAAGAACTACGCTGAGCTGACCAAAAAGCATGTGCTGAAGTGTTTAGCCCTGAACTGCATAAATTAGTGTCGGGAAAAAAAGTGGTCCTTAATCTTGACCAGAATTCACATGTTAGATACCAGAATCAATACTACCAGTTATACAGGTCCATTGCATCAAAATCATACTCATAAAAACCAATCAATTAAATCTCCGTTAAAATACTAACACCCTCAAGCATATTCTTAAAGAAAGGCTGGATGTGCCAAAATAAATTCCAAACACTAGATTTATTAAGTGAAAGCTTTGAGAAAAAACAACTTCACATGTTAAGAAACAGTACCGCTGTACCATCCTTGGTTGAATAGTCATTCCCAAATACTGTAAGGGCAGGTCTCCTTCCAACAGCAACTTGCTGCACAAATGGCATGAGGTTATTGGGAACTCCACGAGGATCTTCACCGATGTATCCACTGGGATGAGCTCCAATGGGATTGAAGTATCTTAATAATATTATATCCCAGTCACTGTCACCTTGACACATATCACGACATATATCCTCGGTCATAAGCTGCAACGGCAAGTACAAGGATTGCTAGCTCAGGCAACAGGTGCATAAAATAGGAAAGATGGTGGCAAAGAGAAAAAGAAACCTTAGTTTGTCCATACGGATTTATTGCACATAAAGGAAAATCTTCTGTACAAGGTACTTTCTTCGGCGACCCATAAACTGTAGCTGATGATGAGAAGACCAGCTGTAAGGTTTAAGCCATCAGACACCCAAATGGTTCACGTTTAAAATAGTCAGGAATTATGTCACAAAAGTGATATTTAGGGTGGTTTATTGGTAAAAAATAATGTCACATAAGAGCGATACTTAGGATGAATTTTTAATGGTTAAGAAGAATGCCACATTAATGATATTTAGGATGAGATGAAATGCATACGCAAAAGACACATGAAACAAGATAAACAAAACAATCCTTAATTTAATTCAGGAAATAAACACACTGGAAAGTCAGAACTTCCAATTCAAGATGGATTGACATTTGTAGAGACATCAGGCAAATAACACAATCCATTGAATTGTGGCCTGTATCAAACTTCAATGCTTTAACATGTTATCTTTAATATGCCTGAGTTACAGACACCACTTGGACACCTAACTTTTTTAAGAGTCTTAGTCCATGTGACTGCTCAAGTACCTAGATGGAAACTAGGCTCCCCATTCCTACCTTTTTTTTTACCTTAGGTGGCTGCTTAAGACATTAAAAAAAAATATAATGCTAAAGGATCACACGGTGAGGAGAACATATACATGTGACAAGAAATACTTGTTTTGTTATATGTCTACATGTTGTTAGCCATGGCACGCAACATTACATCTTAATTGTTATAATTAGTACTGATACTTCTATTGTACTGCTTTTCTGTCATTTGCAGAAGTTGCATAGGAAAGTAAACCTATTAACTATAAAGATCAAGGTAGAAAGTGTGGTTAGGAGAGTAAACTTTCATGATAAATGTAGATCAAGACTCTAACTCTCTAACTGATGTGGGACTAAGGTGGACATCATCAGGTTCTTCCCTGGTGGGGAGCCATAAGTTTGTCACCATCTGCACATTCGAACACGACTCAGGCTTAGTGACTTGTGAGGTAACTATCACTTTGGGCCATGATATGTACATTTTGTTCTTTGAGATGGGCCCCAAAGGCACCTTGAGAAAAGAAGGCTTGTTGGTTTTTATTAGGTTGAAACTCTTCAACTCTGATAAATGTGAGACTACTGTAACATCATTAGATCAAGTAGTGTCCTTGGGTATTGTTAATTGGTCATATGTATGGATGTCTAGGACTTTCACTGGGCTTTTCAAGGGGTTACCATTCAAGAAGCATATGAATTTTGACAGCATTAATAAAATTTGAGGAACTATGACATTTAAAAGAAGTATTCAAGGAGAGAGGGAGTTATTTAGAAGTAACATAATTCGAAAGATTTATTAAAAAATAACGGATCATCACATTAGACACTTCTACCTGTGGGAGAACTAAACTTGGGATCAGGGAAGCGAAATATTTGTTATTAACTTCCAGAAGGAGGCATCTAGTGAGATATAGAATTTATAATCATAACCTCATATGGTAGGTGCATAAGACCACAGATTAATTACTCACAATTGGATCAAAAAATTATGAACTAACTACCAAAATATTATTTAATTAATCTATGTTGAAATGTGGCAGTCACTTGGTAGAGGTTAATTTCATGCATGCCACTACAAGTGAATTCTTAACTTCATTTTTTTTATTGTCCTTGTGATGAGCCTGGATGTGAAATATATGGTCCACACTCCACAGTACCTTTTTACATCCGTAAGCAGCCATTACTTCAAAGAGAATTATTGTGCCAATGAGGTTGTTGTTGTAATAAAGTAAAGGCTTTCTAACGCTTTCGCCAACAGCCTTTATTCCAGCAAAGTGTATAACAGCATCAAATCTGTAGAACCAAATCAGAACTTGAGCTTAAAACGATAGCACAAACCTTCAACAAAGATTGTGTGAACATGAAATAACAGGCCAAATGACAACCAATGTCTAGCCTGCATCACTTATTTTGAGCCCTTTGTAGTTACATATCTTGATTTAAAAATTAAAAATAATCTCTAACCATCACAGCATTGGCTCATAAAGTTTTTTATAAAACCAAGTTAGGGACAATTTCGTCATGAACAGAACTTACTTGGTTGCAGAAAAAACTTTCTCTAGTGCTTCTCTGTCTCGAAGATCAATCTGCAGAAGTAAAGACATTCTCAGATATCTGATCGATCCATGAATCTTGTTGTTCTAACTGTCAGTCATCAAAACTAGGCTGATCAGAATTTGACAAAATAACTAATCATTTGTGCCAGTTGAAGCATAATGCTAATGAAGTCTGGGAATTCATCCAGTTCCAAGATATTGAGATTTTAGAAAGCAACTTTAAAGAGGACCATAAACTTCGTTTTGAGTGGACTAAGTAGACCAACTATCAACATGTAGTGCAGCATGTAATCAACATTGTTATACAAAGATCAGGTTACCACTGTTTGTTAAACTTCGATGGAGAAAAATCATATTTCCGGATATAGACACAGCTACTAGAACTTACAAATCAAGGCACACATGACAAATTCTGTGGTCTACACGTCCATATAGCTGTTTAAAGTTGATAAACTTCGACAACAAATTAAGAAAATTCCAACCACTGGGAAGTATGTTTCTGAAAAAATGGATCCTGTGACTGACACAGCACTGACATGTACAACAATGTAGCTTTATAGTTGGAAACAGCAATAATTATGATGGAGAGGACAAATGCCACGCAAGAACACAGATCATAAAAAATCGTAAAGAGGGGGTGATGTATATGCTTTCGTCAAGCAAGTTGTCCTCCTAATTAAGGTAGCCAAACCTAAGTCAGAAGGAAAATCTTCAAATGCTCAATTTCTTCAAGAAGTTCGTCGCTAATAACCCACTTGAACGATTCTACCGATGGATAACATTCGATTACGATTCTTGTAAAGATTTAGAAGCAATTTATCAAGGTCTTTGACTCCAAATAAGCGTTCAAATAACATGATTTGGCATCTAAATCTTGACCGCTTCCCCAATTTGATGAAAGACATATCGGTCTTTGACTCCATAAGGTATTAAAGATTCACGATCTGGAATCTAGAGAATCAAGAAACCCGAGATTTACAAGTCTGCAGAGAACCGAAAGTTGCATAATCATTAGGATCTGAAAGCTACTAGCCACCAATCAGGAAAGAGAGCAATCTACAAATTAAAAATGCATGGAACAAATCGGATATCCAACGTGACATTTGCACGCACAACCCCGGAAAAGATGAGTATCGTTTCAGAGTCAAACAGGACGAATGGGAACCAAATCATCTCAATCGAAAACGAGACCAAACGTCAAATATTGCCCATCAGGAAACCACCTCCAACTCATAAATGTCAAAGAAACGAATCGAAACCGCAGGTGCAGAACGATAGGGGTGGAATCGGTACCCGATGGAAAGCGAGGTTCTTGCCGAACTCCCCCGCGAGCTCCCTGACCCGCTCGAGGGCGACCTCCGAGGAGTTGTCGAGGTTGTCCACCACGACGGCGCGGTAGCCCCCCTTGAGGAGCTGCAGCACGGTATGGCTGCCGATGTAGCCGGCACCGCC